>NC_138665.1:3665838-3886991 GCF_964273445.1 Streptopelia decaocto
CTCAAAGCACACTGTGTGTTCACCACAGCTGGCACAGCTTGAGGAAAAGAAGTTCCTTGGCTTGAAGGTGATCACTAAAGTACTGAAACATAGAAAAGTATGGTAGAAACCAGTCTGGCCAAACAGGATATTTGTGAGGATATTCCATTTATTGTTCTTGGTACCATTCACCCAAAGGCAGGCAGTTGCCTGCATTGGCTATAGCTGATTCTGAGAGCTGTTTGCTTCTGATTCTCTCCACCAGAAGCTGAAGTAGATATGTGGAAGAGTTGCTACTGGATCTGCTTTTTGATGGACTTAGAAACTGAAGAAAATGAAAGTTTTCCTTAAATTGACATGGAAAGGCTAGTGTGCTGGGAGATTGCTCACGAAAGCTGAGGTGCTTTCCATCTGGCAGAGTGGTCACTAGCCTGGTGTCTTGATTTCATTAAGCAAATATCTCTGATGGGGGAAAGTAAAGTAACAACCAGCGGGCATCACTTCAGTAAAAAGAATGCTGCTCTTTCCCAAGCTTGCAGTCAAAACCTTCTCTCGTTCTGAGCCAGCCCCAAGGGCTGGGTTAGCACATGGTTACAAGCCTTTACAACACAGGCAAAGCAGACCCCAGAGAAGCTGACTGTGTTTTGGGAGAAAGAACTCTCTGAAACCTTCATCCTTTTGTAAGGTATGGGTTAGTCTGCTGCCTGTCATATTGTAACTCAGGTTACTCCTTCAAGCACACATCTAAACTCTTGGTGGTAAGAGATCTTGTAAGCCATTTCATTCTGAGGGCTTGATATCTGCTGTTGAAAGATCGGTGATAAAATCCCATGCATTAAATTATACCAGAAAACTAGCAGCATGATACAGAATAAACTGCAGCGTTGTATGCATATGGCTCTTGGAGCAGTATTAGTCTTGGTCCGCAAGGAGGATTCCCATAAAGTAAATTTTTAAAATGCACACTTTTCCCCTATTCAAAGCGTTTATTCTACCTCTGTCAGTTCTGCAGTGCTTTCTAAAAGACCCCGAACCAGATCTGTACATGGCACAGCTGAACAAAAGCAACCAGGGGGGAGATCTCTTGTTAAAGAAAACACTGGCTGTGTTAAGCCTTTGCTTTAGTGCTTGACAGAACAGATAAAAGGTTTGGGAGTAAAAAGAGAAGTGATGTTTTTCCATCTGTTTGCTTTTTCCTGTGTGATCGCTAGAGGCAGAAGTGCCTGCCAGATCCACCCTTCAGCATGGTGGGGCACAAACAGGTACGTGCCAGCTCCTAGCTTCTTTCCCTTCTGGAGGAGAAGACTGTGCTGCTGTGCTGCAGGAAGGGAAGAGCTGCTCCTGCTCTGAAGGCCTGGTGCCACTGCTGCCATTTCACGCAATTAGAAAGAGCTAGTAGTGGACTGCAGTCCAGGAGCCTGGCCTCTTCTGCGTCTTGAAATTATGGCTTGAAAGCGGAAAGGACCAGGGCTGGTTTTCTTGCTGTAAGACATTTCTCTTAACTCTAGAGGCTGAGTTGCAAGTTGCATGGATAGAGGGGGCTGTGAGTGACAAAGGATGACTGTATTGGTGGGGCTGTACTGGAGTTTGGCAAGCAGCTCCTACAGCAAATAACCTAGGGCTCTGCTGGCTCCCACTGGTCTGGTTTGCCCTGGGTGGGTTGGAGGAGTGGTGAAAATTATCTCTGCTCACAAGTATCCCATTTTAAGAACAAAAGTCAAATTTTTGTAAGTACAGCTAATGGACTGAATGTTTGATGTAGAGCCCACAGAGGTCACTCAGTGCAACTGAAATAACATCATGACCCTTAACAGTTTCCTGGTTCAGTAGTAGCCCTGGAAATAACAATCTGTCCTTTTGAGTTCTAGCAAATGTCAGGCAGCATGCTGTGTGCTCTCGCAGCAGCCCAGCACCAGAGCAAGTGCTCTTTGGCAATGAGAGGGGTGGTAGGCAGTGAAAAGGATGGGGGAGGAAACCTCTCATGCCTCTTCCTGCCTTTCTTCTTGCCAGAGCAAACAAGCGACCCGGAGGCTTGGGAACACTGTAGAGAAACTAGCAGGTGTGTATGGGTCAAGCCTAACTATTCTAGATAGAGACTAAATGTTTCACTCAATTCCTTTCCTTCCTTCACTTCCTTCCCTTCCTTCCCTTGATGGGTTATTATTTTTTTCAACTCCAGTTATGTTCACGTTTCTTAACAGAGATGTTTGTTTTTATATCTGGGAGCTGAGGCTTTCTGCAGAGGATGAGTTATAAAGTGCTTAATTAGAAGGGTGGAGAGCAGCGTGAGATGAGACCTACACCTTCCCAGTGACAGTGACATTGTGCTCAGCTGAAGAGGCTGTATTGATTAATTCATGCTGCTTTGAAATGCTACTGTGCTAGCTACCTCAGCTCTAGCAAATGGTGTTTTTATAACAAAGTGGAAAGTGTTTGAAATAATGAGACACAAAAATAATCACTGTGGTGGAGCAATAGAAAACCCCATCTTAAAAAAACATACAAAGCATTTTTTCCTGTGTGACTGGTCAGTGTCATGGTGGGGTAGCACATCACAGGGACCGCTCTGTTTTCTCCCATCTGAGATGATGAGGAGAAGGCAATCTTTGAAATGAAAATGAGAACGCTATGAGGGTACTTAAACTACTCCAGACTCCTTGATCGATGTGATAAGTAAACTTAGACAATGAGCTGTATATCAGAAAAACATACAGATTGTGCTCTGCTTGAAGAGGGGTGAGAAAGGAACCCTCACTTATGCCCCATCAAAACCAAGCCCAAAAAAACTGTTGGGCTATCTCTTGGCTATTTTGAAAGCAAGAAATCTAGCATGCGTCTCGCTCTAATGTGCTGTTTTCTAAGAGGAAGGAAACCAAATCTCTTAATGTAAGTGGAACAGCACCGTAGGTATCTCTATCTTGTGGCATGTTCATTGTAGGAACAAACAGGGTGAGAGAGGAGAAACAGGAAGGACACTCTTGTCCTTGTCAATATTCTGGTCGTCTATATAAAGTAAGTTTGTGATTGAAAATATTTATTTGAACTGAATGCAAGAAGGGATAAAAACTATTGTATCACACCTTGTGAATGAAGGGGGTGAAGGAAGGTGTTTAGTTACAAAGATTAAATTGCTTTCGAAACAGCATTTCCTATAGCAGCAGAAATTGTCAGCTGCTAGCAAGGATTCTTATTTGCTTTTATATAAAACAGACAAAAAGAACCTCTGCTGCTTTAATGGCTCTCAACATTTATGTAGCATCATCTTTTTCATATCCACCAAGTACTTCTACATGCTCTGAGTAACTCCAGCTGGCAAAACACCAAAAAGTAGTTAATAGTATTCACTCGTTACAAATGGGATGGTCTCAAGCCTAGTTAATTTTGAATTGTAACTTACATTCCAGCTGAAGACAAGGGTAGCTGGAGCGGCTTCTTGTAGGGGAGGACACCTGTGGATTCTGTGGGGTACGGTGCTGACACAGGTACAGCCTGCGGCAGCGGAGTTACTGAGCTGGGCAGGGGCAGGAGACTCTGTCTGCACCTGCATTTTCCAGAAAGCCCTAAATGACTTGCCAGGAATAGAAACCAGGTCTGTGTGGTGATAATGACCTTTCTGCTCTCTGCCTGTATTTTTGAGATGAATACACACTAAAACTAATCCAGAAGCCATAAAAATCAGTAAAAATTACCCTACTTGAAATAAAAATGTCAGACCCACTTGTGATTATTTAAGAGGGAAAAATCATCATGTGCTGCATTGGAAATGAGGCCTGTGCAGAGGAGATTTTTGGGAGATTCTCTGTATTCTCTCTCAGTGCAGCACTGATGGCTACTCTGGAGCACAGCTATTTAAAATAATAGTTTGATGACTTCATTAAACTGTAGGTTTCTCTAATACAAAGTATAGTCCAGAGAGAAGTTGTTGTTTTTTGTTTTTTTTTTTAGCATACTCTTTAAAAATCAATGGTCTGCCCCTTCCTGATGTATATTCTTGACTGTGGGAACAAATGGTGCCATAACTAGTGTGAGTCCCATCCTTGTTCAAAGTGGCAAAAAAAAGGATTATTTGTCTAAACTTTTCTGTGTAACCTGAATTAGAGAACTGTGGATTTGAGTCCCAACGTAATATGGATGTGATTGCAAAACTCAATGCATAAAACAGAGCCCAGAAGAGAATGATATTTAACAGAAGACAGAAAATCAAAACAGATTCCAAACAAATTAGAAGTTAAGACTGCAGCAGCTTGAGCCGAGTTTGCCTTATGGGGAAAGCTTATTAATATAACTAAGGCGATTTTTTCTTTTCCAGAACTCCCAATCAGTGGTATTTGCTCATGTCACGTCTCTCTGTTCTGTGACTTAATACAGTGATACAGGTAGCAGATCAACAGCAGTAGAATGACACAAGATAATTAAAGCTTTGCTTTACAACATGTTGGAACTTGAAAGATATTGGAAGGTGCTGATACAAATTCTGAGCACCTGAGCTGTAGCATTATCACAGAACAGAAGCAATATAGCTTTTAGTCTAGAGAAATATCCTGTATTTCCCAGATCTAATAAAGTATATTGGATCCTTAATTTGTTTTAGAAAAGGATCCAAGTGCTTTGCATTTGTTTAAACTAGTCCAATCTTAACCACTGCTAAAATGAAAGGGCTCTGTCTTGCATGTCACACAGATAAAGTTCAACCAAATATGCAGCTTCTGGAAGAGAATGGTCACTTGTGTTTACAATAGTAACTAAAACAATAAGAAGACCACCCTCTTAGGTCATTGTACATAGGTTCATGTACATTAAAAAGCAATTGAAGTCTTATAACTGTTTACTAGCTGAAATATGTGTAGGAAGAGAAGCTTCAGGGGAGACCTTATTGCTGTCTGCATCTGCCTGATCAGAGAACATGGAGCAGACAGACCCACACTCACAGGAGCACGGGGATGGGCCTAGAGGCAATGGGTGCAAGCTGCAACACAGGAAATGCTGGTTAATTATAAGGAAAGTATTTTGTACTGCGATGGTGCCTAGAGAGGTGGGGGGATTTCTGTCCTTGGAGGTGTTCAAGCCTCAGCTGGATGGGTCCCTGAGCAACCTGCTCTAACTGACCCTGCTCTGAGCAGGACCTCAGGGGTCCCTTCCAGCTTGAATTGTTCTGTGACAATATGATTTGTGATACTGGAACTGGGCCTTTAACTCTTGAACCAATGTTTGTTATCTCTAGTAGTACTAATATAGATATAATCTCTTGACTGTCTGTAACAGCTTAAATGACTTGAAGTCATTTGAAAGTCTGTATAGTAACATCCTTCCTACCTGGGTTGGTATGTTTCAGACTGTTTTTCATGGAGTCTGGAAGTAAAGAAACAACCAAGGGATTGTTTCTGTATTTCCCAACATCAACATAGTTGTAAATGATGGTAGTTAGAATGTGGACTTGTGGGACTGAAAAATGGTAATTGGAAAGATAAACCTCTTCTAATTTAAAAAAAAAGAAAAAGAAAAAGAAACTAATTCAGGATATGGCAGCACGAAGTTGTTCATGTGCAATGCTGTGGTAAGAGTAAGAACAATTTCTATGTTACAGATTGACAGTGGAATATATTTTACCGTGATTTTACATTGGATTCCAGCACAGATCCAGGTGTTTCCCCAGTGCTTTCCTTCAGGTAACCCGTGTTGTAATGGCAAGTGTTTCATTGACCGCTCTGTTCCTGTGCCCAGTTCTGCTGCTCACCTTCCTGATCCTGTACCATTTCTGGGTGCTGGCGCCAATTACTGAGGAACATGTGCTTTTTTATCTTACTGAATGAGATTTTTTCTGTCTGAAGCAGGTGAAGGAGCTTGTACGAGGTCAGCTGGTTTTTATAGCTGTCCAGCAGTCCTTTAAATGTCTGCTCTGGGTACCTGAGGTCCATGGTCCATTTGGATGGATAGTTTAGAATGTATTTAGTGCACTTAAGCACCACTGGCTCTTTTCTCCCTTGAGTTACTGCAAGATTCTCCTCTTTGCTTAATTCATCTTGCAAAAGAAAATGTCCAACGAGCCCCACTCATGATTTTTCAACTGTTTGTCTGGCTGCAAATTGTAATTTCCAAGAGAGTATATTAATGGTGCTGTTATCTCTTGATCATATCAGTGTTAATGCGTGTATGTGCTGTTTCTGCCTCGTTCCCACATAATTACAAGCCTGTGTTTGGCAGATGAGGATGTGTTTGCTTTCTTGATTAAGAAGGTTCTAAGAAATTTTTTGTGTGCTTGGTAGGACATAACTTATGAAAAGAGCTAGTTTGGAAGAGAAGCCCAGCAGCAGAGATTCTTAGCATTTCCCTAATACTTTCCTCTGCTGGGCGGAAAGCAGTTTGTGAATGCTAATGAAATCAGCTTTGCATTACCCTGGTGAAGAAGCTGTGCGTTATTCCTATGAGCGGATGGAGGCACGGCCTGATTAAGTGATTTGTCTGGATTCATATAGCTGCTGAGATTCCAGCATTTGCTCAGGTGTTGGCTTTCAGCACTAAACCCAAGGGCCAAACTGGGATATAGTACAGGCTTGGTAAAGTGGTATTTTTTTCTTCCGGAAACCACTGTTCTGTGTCCTAAAATCTAAACTCTTGTTTAAACTAAAATGTCTTTACTCTTTACAGTTGGGAAGTTAATATTCAAAACATGAACTGCATGTAATCAATGCCTTATTCCTGCAGCCAGCCTGAAATAATACATATTAGGGAGAAATGTGCTGCAGGCATTTCACCCATTATAAGTTAGCTCAAAAGTTTGTCGTGAAGGCTCAGATGATGTCACTGAACTGTTTATCCTCAGTCAAATGAGACAAGAAATGAGCAAGGTGGGCCACCAATGTGCGAGATTAGACTGTACACATCACATCTTCTTGCACCAGAGGGAATGGATGTTGGGTTGCAGGCTAATCCCCATTTGTTTCCACTCCGATCCCTGCCTGGGTCACAGGGGGAGCTGTCCCTCAGAGCTGACAATTCAGTGGTGCCCCATCATTCAAATTCACTTAGTGGAGGCCACCATTTAATGATATTTTTTTCTGATGCACCTTCTGTTGTCTCTCTGTAGCTGTGGCATTGTCAGGATTGCATGTTTTCAGACTCACTTCTTCTACTGTAGCATTTCAAAGGAGCCATCTTAGTATATTCTGTCTTATTGTATACTGCTGATTATTTTTTACTAAAGTTGTTTTAGTAGCTATTGTAGGTTTACTTATATGATATTATAATATTTGTCCGTATGGTCTTCAGACTTTTTAAGGTTCTGTGGAGTAACTAGGGAAGTTGGAAAGAGTTGGCTATGGAGGGCCCTTTCTTGGTGTACTCATGCATTTCAATATTTAAACTGAAATACTGAATCTGGTCAGGCAGCTTTGTTGACACGTGGGGATGGGAATATGTACAGGGATCTGTTGGCTACGTCCACATTCAGTTCAGGAAAGCTGCTGAGACTGTCCACGGGATGAAACGAAGGCACTCTCTAGGAATCCGTGGTACTGCAGCCGCTTTCCCAGTGCTGAGTCCCAGCCACCTTCAAATCTGATACTCTTTTATATGCTGTCCTGCAGAGAACGGCGTAAATTAGAGTCTGTGCAAGGAGGCCAATAAACAGTTAATTCGGGGGCTGGTAAGTACTCCTGATTCCCATGATCCTTCCCAGACTTAATTCTCTAGGCATGTGTGTCATTGAAATTACTATTAACCCTCACTTCACTGGCAGTGTTGCTGTACCGAGCAACTTGGGGCTCTAGGACCAGAGAGGGACTCGTGATCTCAGATACTTTTGAGTGGAGAGAAGCAATCAGCTGAATGAGAGGATGGATTGTAACGCAAAATGGTCTGTTGTGTGCTAAGCCCTGAGAAATGAAAGCATGCTTAACAAGACCAGCATGCCAGCAAGCAGCAACAGGAGAGACAGTAGATGGTCTCTTTCATCTGGTGCTTTTGTCCCCTGTGCTGACAGCAGGGTCCTTGCAAACAAAATCTGAAACTGTTCCTGATGCTTTGGGAAGGATTTCCGTTTACCCAGACAAGGGCAAAGTGAGCAACTTTTGTGAGAGTTAATACAGAAGCTGTCTGAGGTCGTGCATCAGAGCCGCGTGGGTTCCTGGGGTAGTGCTCTGCAGTTCGTGTCTCGGGACAGGGGTGCAGGTGGTGATCAAAGCCTGTGGGCCCATGGCTGGTGTGCCAACTCCATCCATCCTGGATCTGGGGTTTCCAGGTGGCCGCACACTCCCCCACTGCCCTTCCACCTCACTGAGTCCAGTTGCTTTTGCGTGAAACCGTGCCCGGAGCAGCCTGTCAAATACTGTTCATATAAAATGGTATTAACAGGCAAACCTGTGCTTGTGTGTGCGTGCTGGGAACTGGAAGGTAAACAGTCCAACACCAGCTTTTGATTTAGGCTTTGGGGACGTACAAGCCTCTACAAAATGTACTTTTTGTGGCAGATAAGCAGCAAGATGCATTTATATGGCAACTATTATGGTACAGGATAGAGACTAGGGACAGTACTAAATTTTTTCCTTGAAAGGCAGCAAGTTCTAAATTACACAGCATGAACTGGAAAACTGATGAATAATCTTCTATGGATGTGGGTTTGTTTGTGGCATAAGCCTCTTCTCTTGTTGCCTGGTCTGCTGACCTTAACATTTTAGGTCAGCTTCTGAAGCCTCAGTTAATGCGGACCTGTGCACACACAAGCATTTGACATAAATTGGGTCATGTCAGTCTTTTCACTATTGTAAAAAAACCCAAGCAAACAACACCTTAGTAGTATTAGTGAAAATTGCTCTTTTTTTTGTTTTGTGGCAGAGGGAGGCAAAGAGTACTTTGCTGTCTTAACAGTCTCACCCCTGGCAGAATCAGTTAAAATGGAAAGTTATTGCAGCGTGAAGATCAGAGCAAAGACTCTGACAGAGTGCAGCTGGTTCCAATCAGCCTTGATTAATCCATCATCTATGATTGAAAATTGGTGGTGTGAAGTTGTCAAGGTCACTGCATACAGGACAAGGCTGATGGTGGTTATTCCTTGAGGGGCTGGGCTTTCACCCACATTTACACCAAGCCCTAAATGAAAAATACTTTAAAAATGAAGGGAGGCAGTGGAGCTTAGCAAAGGCTTATTCCCTTCTTTCTGAATTTACTTGGGCTTCAATCCTCCAGAAGGTAGATATGGGGCAAGCTACTACTTTTGGTACCTCTAAGTCCAAAGTTAAAATCCTCATAACTGTATTAATCTTGGAGGAGCCCATGACTTCAGGTGTATTTGGTTTTTGTTACTGCAGTGCCACAGATGCCTTAAATTCTGCTGCTTGGCTCAGAGAGAAGTAAATCACACCTGTGGTGGGTGGGCAGTCTATAGCTGGGGCTGTGGCCTTCTTGTGCTTCCCAAAAGGAGGCACTTCTGATCTAACAGGTATTTGTTAGGGTCTACATGGGTGAGTAGGCTCTCTCTTGCCCTCTAGAAGGGGAAAGGGGTATTGTGGAAAGACTGATGTTGTTTCCTTCCTTTATGTAGGACAATTTGGACCTGTCTTCTGGGTGAACGCTCTACTAGACCACATGCCCTTTGGAGAGGGAACAGCTGGCTGCTGATAGAAGGAGTGAGTATGATGTTTTCACTTCTGGATTTGGGGACATTAAGAGAGGGAGGAACTGGGAATCTTGAATTACATAAAATAGCAATAAACTGGGGGAAGGATTGCAATCCTAGTTAGTATAACCTGGGTATTGTGCTCCTCTCTGGTCAGTGACTGTGTAGCTATTCAACATGGAGTAGATCTGCCTTAGTTTGTGTGAGTGCAAGCATTGCTTTCTCTCTTTTGTCCTAAAAAGCCTGTTGCCAGAATATCCTTCTTGGAGCAGTGTGCTTGAGTTTCCTCTGGCAAGGAGGGATCTGAACCTGTGACTTACTGTGTACCTGATCCTGGGGTTAAGTGGGCATCTTTATTGCAAAGCTTAAAGGCAGCATGTTCCCAGTGAATCTGTAATTGTTATTTGCTGGCCCGGTCAACAGCTTTTGTGTGTCACTAGAAAACGTAGTTAGCAACGACAGCTGGGGAAAAGGTATTGGTTAGCACAGAGAAGAGGGGGGGAAAAAAAAAGCAGGGGTGGTGGTTCAAAGAGACTTATTTTTGTTCAAAAGTTCAGGAGACTTTTCAGGGTATGTGGGGAGGTGCATCTCTGCAGCTGAAAGAGAAAACACTTTGGAGAAATGGGTTTTTTGTGCTCTCAGCACTTCCTGCTGGCAATCTTAAGAGGCTCCTGTTGTGTTCTTGGGAATTCACATTAATTACCACTGGAGTCAGGCTCCTAACAACACAGAGCCCTGAGCATCACAGATAACTAATAAACCGCAGAGGGAAGAACCTGGGAGGGGGTGGTGGTGTCATTTTTCTTCTGGGCTCCATACTGGGTAGTGACTCGCCCTGGTGTGCATTGCAACAACTGGGTTATGTTGCAGCTGAAACCTTATAAAGGATGTTTAGTGAATGGGCGTCTGTGGTTCCCACTCTGCACTGTGCCACAGGGTTTGTGTGGTGCCCAGGGACCCTGGCAGTGTCGTTCAGGTGCCACATGCTCCCTCACGAGACAAAACGACTCTAAAACATGGCAGGCTACAAAACTGCAGAGACATTTGGTGGCTGCAGCCTTCATTTCTTGCAAACTGGTACATTTCAGTACTGTGTTGAAAGAACACAGGATTGTAATTAGTTGAGCTCTGTTTTTCTGATAACTGCTTAAGCCTTAATATCCCAAAAGCATGGTGTTTTTCTACAAAAAAGGAAGATTTATGGTCCATATTTCCATTGAACCTCATCCTTAAGGAGAAATGGTCCATTACATAGAACAAATTTTCTGAATGTTTTCAAGTACTGATTTGCTGTAATAGACTCATTAGTACAACAATTACTTACAAAGAAAAACGCCAACTAACCAGAAAAATGCTTTGCAGGTCTTGAGCTGTTCATATGTATAATGCTGCTGTGTGCATCATAAGCAAGGAGATCCTTCTGTATATGTTTTGAAAGCTGGTGTCATGTTAATAAGCCAAAGACTTCCTTAAAGCAAGGCTTTAGGACAGTCAGGTGCTACTGAACTTGAAATTGCTATTTGCTGGCAGGGTCAACAACTTTCAGATCTCAATGGAATACTGAATGGTTGCAGAACTGTGGTATCCAAATACAGCTACAGATATGTTACCCTCTACCTCTCTGCATCCATACATCGTAAATAGCTAAGGGAGGAAAACATCTACTGCTGAACAAGAAGCTTCCTAAATGAAAAGCATCAATAATGTAACCAATTTATTTATTCCTTCATTACTCATTGTGCTATAGCTAAAATGAATGTTTTTGTGTTTTGCTCTTTTTCTAGCAGTTTTACCAAAAGGAAAGGTTCCTTTTTTTTATTCCTGCAGATTCAGTGCATCTACAGACAAAAATTTATTGTGGCAGAATGGACTAGTGTAGGCAAAGAATGGCAGGATGAGAATTTGTCTGCTTACAAAAAACCCGAGGCAGGTGATCTCTAGAGCATTCAGGATGCAGGGAGAAAATGTGCTTTTAGTTAGATAAGTAATTACTCACACTGGCCATCAATGAGTTTCATTGTGTGTTATTTTTCTTTTTAATAAAATAGCTGACCTAAGGTTTGTACCTAATTCTGAGGAGAACCTGTATAGTTTGCCGTAGTTCTCCTTGAACATGGATACTGAGCTCAAAATGTGTCATTGTAACAATTGCCATCAAGGAGAGTCAATGTGGCTTGAGGAACTTTGTGTGCTCATTAGTCTGTTCATTGCAGCTTAGTAATGAGTAAAATCTAATTTAGTTTGTGTCAGAAGCTAGATACTTTAAAAAAAACAGAACCCTGAAGATGGGATGTTATTCAGGGTGTTCAGGTTTCTATAACTCATTGTAGTGTTACTGCATAAAGAGTATACAAATGGACAGGCCCTGCTATTGATACATTAACTAATGCTGTTGTAAAATTACTTAGGTTGTTGGGAGAGATCTTTGGTGGTCATCTGTTTGGAGATGCCCTGCTTGAAGCAGGGCCAACTGAGTTTTTAATATCTCCAAGGATAAAGCTTCCCCACCCACCTAGCCCCTGTTCTGGTGTTTGATCACCTGCATGGTGTGTGTGTGGGGGAAAATCAGGCAAATATCTAATCAGAATTTTAAGCACTTGTCTCAGTTTTGTGTTGGCTGCAAACTTGCTAAGAATGCTGTCTAGGTCATTTTAAAAAGACCTTTAATAGCATTGACTCCAATATCTGTCTCTGAGGGATGTTACTAGTGGCACCAGTTGGCCTTGGTGCCATTGATCACGAGATTGGAGTTTTTCACTTAAGCCAGTTAAGCTGTGTTTATAGGGTTATGGTAGCAGCTGGTGACATATTTCACCATGTTGCACATAGCGTGTCTGGATGTGCTTCCTTTCTCATTGGCTAACATTGCCTGTTCCATCCCTGAGTAAAAAAGAAAAGCAAATGGAGTGTTGTGGCTAATGTTCCACTTCTGAGCCACACAATCATAACTGATGCTGATGTATCTCAGAACAGCCTCTGGAGTTCCGTAGAGCTGGCCTACAGGGCCCTTTGTCTTTCCCCCCTCGCCTTTTGTAGAGCACCCATGAGCAGGGGCCATTCTCTGCGTTGCATGGCTGGTACTTCAGGAGCAGCAGATCCTCAGCACTTCCAGCTTTCCTGGGTTTGGGAGTGAAGTGTCACAAGGCTGCTCCTTTGTGTGTACAGCACCAGTGGATGGGGTAAGTGATGGACAGGTGTGCAACAGGCAACATGCCCAGAATATCAGTGGTGACATCCACCATAGCTCTTGTTTTGACTCATTGCCTTGACTGTCTCCTGCTTGAGTTCAACTACTAATGATGGCCCTAGGGGGCAGGTTGGTTACAGAGCAGGGTTTAGGAGAGTTTGTATTAGCAGTAATGTACTTCAATTACAAATGAGCCAAGGTTAGTTAGATCCTGCTAGTGTGAAGCATGGCTTTGAATACCAGGTGACCTGCCCTCGTGGTGGGTAAACAAGTTAGATGTCAGGGAGCAGCAAGGAACAGGTGAGCTGGGAGCCAAGGGTGATGCTACACCAGGCAGAGCAGCGACCTCCCTGAGCTTGTAGGGACCTCTCTGAGCTTACAGACACCTCCTGAACCAGGGGCGAGAGGCCCCAGCCAGGACCTCTCCTGTATCTTTCCCCTCATGGCTCTTCCCAGCAGTTGAGTCCCAGGTTACCACTGTGCCAGGTCAGAGCAGGCATTGAGCAGCCAAACCCTGCCTGGGAGAGGCTGCAGAGCATCTTGATGAGCATGGACCCTTACATTAGAGCAGGGGATATGAATCTCTTTAATTTGTACATCTGATACCTTGTAGGAGCTACTGAAGTAGCTCATTTGAGCCTTGAACAGTAAGGTTTGTTATTTTTTAGCATGGAGCATTTTCTTAGAGTTGATAAAGGGAATTAGGACCTGAAATTTAATGTGTTTTATCCAGCAACTTAATCAGCTTTGAGACTGGCTGTGCAAAATGGATCATAGGTTGTTAATGAAGATTCCACAGATATGTCTAAGTCCTGAGGTATATTGACAGCAGACAGAAATGAAAGGAAAAATTGTGTATTTCAGCTACCGACTTGACAGAAGGTGAGTTAGAGAGGAGTAAAGTCAGCCTGAGTGTGATGTCTATATTATATTATGGGAATCTTATTTCAAGTTTAATATAATGCAAAAGAAAGGGGCTAGTATTTACAGAACAAGAGACTCAAATCCATAGCCTTGTCTCCCTGACTGAGAGCAGGACCATCTGTTTCTTGCTAGCATTTGTAAGTGTCAGCTTTTATTGCTCTAGCTTGCTGCTAGGGAAAATCATTTGCTAATTAACGAGGAAAATATCTCTGGATGTAGTAAATACTGAGACCTTTCTTTAAACCTTTCCAGCTTTCCTGAGATCTGTCTAGCCTTCACGTGGCCAGTCCTTGCCAGATGATGGTAGATGGTACATTTTGTAAATAGCTGTCATGTCCCCTCTGATCATATCTACTCTGCTCAGGAGAATGGCAACTTGTTTGGAAAACAGCCTTAAGTTGTGGTTCTGCTACTCTGCTGGCCAAATGGCAAGGAATTGCTTTTGCTTTTACTGCTTTCCCACAATTTTTCTTGCCATGATACAGGTTAAAAATACTGTGGGTTTGTTGCCTTGCAAGTGGTTGTGTGGTCATACTTTCAACTCCAGCTGGCCTCTCTTTGTTCTGTGCAATTACTATTCACAAATTTAATATGCTACTTATTTGCTATTCCAGATGCTTCAGTAGAAATGTTGTATAAAATGGAGCCCAATGTTAATCCCAGTGGAAGCACACTTATAAATGGCTGCCTTGTTCGAAACTCTGCTACCCAATGTTGCTCTCCTCTTATGATTTCCAGTTAACTTTCAAACCATCTGACAGTGCTTCTGTCCAAACTAATTTAATTCAAACATTTTAGTGATTTTTGTGAGGCGCTGGAGTGGACGTTTGATGGAAGTTGAGATATTGCATCTCCTGTGTTCCCTTCAGCTGCTGTTTTTTGAATTTGATCAAACAAAGCAATCAATCTTCCTTGGCCCAATTTGTTTTATTTGCTATAGCGCCATTGCAAGTAACAGCACACAGTGAGGGATTTTCATCCTGGATTGAAGCAGGAATGTTTTGGTGATGGTTACCAGGGTTGCTATAATTTCTGCCTGGATAGATGGGCGCTACCATGGAGGTGATGGAAATAGAAAAGACACACAGACGACAGAAAGGCAGCACTCTATGCTGTGTCAGGAGGAAAAGCGTTGTATTGGTTCTGTCCCAAAGTTGCTGTGCAGATGCTGAGGTGGTAGTAACGACATGGTGGCTCAGCACGTGCCTTCCACCTCCTCTTTGCTGGGTTTGCTTGTGTAGGCTCTTTATGTGCATTTATCTGGGCATTTCATACACTTGTCTCTGACTCCAGCTTTAGGTGCTACAGTAATGCACAGAATGGTTATATATTAAAGCACTTTTCCTAGGCAAAGGGGCTCTTCAGAATTATCTGAAGGAATTTCACTTCTCTAGGACTAACAGGAATTGGTCTGGTGAAAAACTAACAGCATAATGAACTAGTGTCTGAAATTCAAGATGCAGCAACTTTGCAAAACCCAGTCAAGGGAGCTTGTTCTCCCTGGTTGGAATACAGTCCAAATTATAACAAACCTTGGCAAATATAAACTCTCTAGTGCTTCTGCTCCCTGCCAGCACAGTAACATGCTGCAGCCGGCTCTGCACTGCAACAATTGGCTCTGTTGCTGCCCGTGTGGCTTTGTATCTTCCCAGCTGCCCTGCTGTTTTTTCAGAGAAACCTGTAGCTCTGAAAGTGCCCGTCAGACCTGTTATGTGTCCTTCACTTCTGTGCTTCAGCATCAGCACAAGGGAAACTGAGAAAATGGGTCTGTACCTGGCTAAATGCTCAAAGCTGGGAAATGCCTTCATGTGTGGAAATGCCACAAGAGGCAAGCATCCTGAGGGTGTCTGCAGCTCCTGGGCTGAGAGGCGTTGGGAGAGTGAGAAGAGAGTTGGGTTGAACCCAGCAACTCCTGCTGTCCAGCTGGAGTGTGGAGGGTGCTGCTGGTGTCTGCTTGGTGCTCCCCACGTTCCTGGCAGTGCTGACCAAGCTTCCCTTGATAGCTTTTGCATTTGGGAATTTGTCTGAAAGCGCTTGCTGTCAGAGCTGTTCACCGCGCTGCTCTGCAGCGGTGGCCAGGCTGCAGCTCTGCGTGTATCTGAAATGCTTCCTGCTGGCGCACAAAGCAAACTGCTTGTAGTGGTGTGATGCCCTGACCTTGTGGGGAATCACAGCACTGCTGAGGCAGTGTGCTAAAAGAGTGTGTATTTTTTTATTTTCCCTTGCCCTTAGTGTTTCTTGTAAGATGAAGATTCCTGCCTGTGTCTTGTGTGTGCGCTGCATAACAACCCCCCTGTTTGTAGCTGGCGATTTGCTGCAAGGGGACCTACATCACATGCAGTATTTGTGACCGTAGTTGAGGCGGGTATTGATTTTGTGTACTCTTTGGGGCTCAGGATCATTACAGCTGTGCCAAGAACTCCTGGTTTCTTCCTCCTGTCCCTTAAATGGCTAAAACAACCTAATACGCACAGTTTTCTGGAAAATTGGGAAATGTTGTGGAAAAAATAGCATGTGCTGAGAAGCGTGTCACCCAAATAAATGAAATGCATAATGTTGCCCTGAGCAAATAGGATTTATAGCAATTTCAATATGTGGGTGTGGGGAAAAAAATACAGATGAGTGTAATAAAAGAAATATTGGTTGTTTTTTCAAGCAATCGTTGTGTAAAATATTGTCCTTGGGACAGAAAAGTTACCTTGATGCTGAAATAATGCACTCAGCCTCTGCCTGTCAGCCTTACATCAAAGCCTCAGTAAATTTTTCATTCCCTTGGGTATTGTTTTATAGCTGTTGTCCTCCATACCAAAATCCATTCATAACATGTATTTATAGCTGGAGTGATCTTTGAGATTCTTCATAATATATAAAAATGAGGAAGTTGCCACAAAATGGCTTTTGGTTTCCTCTGAGACTTGCAAAATAGATGTTAAAAGCAAATGATTTAAACCAGCAATTTTATTAAAAATGTATTACTGCCATTTATAGCTTTCACAACGGTTCTCCAGAACTACCCCAGGCTTCCAAGGATGAAGTGTGAAGTTTTCAATCTGCAGCTTTGTTTTTAGTTTATTTTAAGCTTTGAGGCAACAAATCTGCTGGACCAAATTTATGCCAAATAAATGTGTGCCAGACTTATGCCAGTAGAGCTTCTGGTTCAGTCTCTCTCTCAGTATGTATATTCAGCTTTTGTTTCATTTCAATGGGTGACATTCGAGAGAGAGAGAAACTAAGGACTAGCTGTGGTCAGATACTTAGTTACACAGACCAATACCCATGTGGATTTATATATGTTGAAGGACTTCAAATGTTACCTTGCCACTGGCTTTGGGAGTGAGCAACCTACCTGGGCCTGCCTGAAAGCTCTAGTAAATACTGAGGTACTTGTTGGGGAAATCACCAATGGGCCAAATGTATTTTTCCAAATCACACAGAAGCTGGACTGGAGCAGGAATTTCCATCTAGATGTTCATGTTTCATCTGGTACCTTCCTCTGTTTGGAGTCCAGGCTGTGCAGCTCTGGTTTGCCGATCTGGGGTCAGGATTTGCATATTGATCCAGGTCTCATTTAGCCTTTTATTTACTTCCAAATGATCAGCATGTACCAGGCAGTATTTCACTGGTCAGTCTGTTAAAGTGGTAAAAGTGATGGTGTTTAATGAAGGCTGATTAAATAGGCCAGACAATGCAGTCAGCAATTAAGATACATAATTCAAGATGAAGATCACGAATCTCTGAAAGAAGTAGCAATCTACGCGATGTTATAAGTTAGGAGGAGTGGTCAGCACTTGAGCTGCTAAGTTCCCAAGGTGGTGGGAGAAGACTGACTCTTAGCACAATGCATCTCCATTTGAGCTGTTAGGACACTTGGCAAACGGGGAACATGTTGGTAAAGACAGATAATTGTTCTGAAAACTTAAAGATTTCAGTGTTGTTTTCTATATAGCTGTGCTGGTCAATATGCACATACAAATTATTTCATGCAGGCAGAGCTCTTGAGCCAGAGGTGACAGACCTTCAGCCGTGGTAGTGCAAGGGTTTCCTTAGTGCAGAAGAACTGCAAGGAGTGACACTGTGTCCTGCCTTTGCTGGGGTGGTGGGGTTGGGGTGACAGCGTGGATGTGCTGCACACCAACACGAACAACAGCTGGGAGAGACCTTCATTTCACAGGCTGCAGGAGAAAGGTTTTATGCAGTGTTTGGCTTTATGTTGGTTTAGGTAGCTCATTTTTCCTTCCTCTAACAATTGAAGAACAAGATAAAGTAGGAAAGACTCTGACAGTTGAGTATAAGCTATTGATTAAGTTGACGTTTATGTCAGCAGTAGTGGAAGAAATTCAGCTCCAGTTGGGGGTAATGTTTGTGCTGCAAACCCTGCTTTGTGAACCTATTGTGTGAGAGAAAACATTTTTTTACCTCTCAAAAAACAAAGATGATCTTCACTGTTACATTATGGCATCAAAAAATTACATCATAAATTGCTATTTTTGTTGTTAAAACTGTTGAGCATTTTTTATTTTTAATTTAAGCCTTCAGAAACAGAACAAAATAGAGACATTAAAGCAGATGGGATATACTTCAAGGTACCAACTAGATCACTGCTTTGCTATGTCCTTTTTTTTTAATTATTCTTTGCTTCTGATAATAGCTTCTTTAGATGAGGTTTTAAAAATGGATTGTCCATGATGTTCTTCTGTGTCAGGTATAAATAAAGGAAAACTGCTGCATGTTATTTTGTTGAAAGCTTCTTGTAGAGCTATGTAATAAGGGCAATTATAACTTTGCCTGTAGTTTGTCTTGTGGGTTTGGTGTGCATACTGATTAAATCCGTCAAGAATTGAACGTAATTGCCTGGCCTCCTTGTACATCTGGAAACTTGCTCGGAGTGCTGTGGTTTCTAAGGCTGACTCCCCTGGTTCCTACATTATTTATGATAGCAGTTTTTCTTATCCCTTCAAATCTGTTTTGAGAATGTTTTGCTTTTTTTGTGGTTTTGTGCATTTTTCACTGCTTCAGTTTATGGATCACATTCAAAGCTGAATGATGTACATCTGAAAAGCCCAGAGCTGCTGCTTTTCTGTCAGTGGAAGGAAATGGGAAGAGAGGCAGTAGAAGCTTGTTAAAGGAGGGGGCAAAAAAGGATGGCCCACCTGGAGAAGCTACAACGCTTGGGACTTTGGGGAAGGGCCAGTATCCCAGTAGGGTGAGATCACTGACCTGGGTACATGTACTTGGATGGGGTGGAATAAGACTTGGTGTCTCCAGATAGCTTACTCTTTGCCTTTTCTTCCTCCAGCGTGTTGACCTTTCAGCTTTGTGAGTGTCCTCGTGGTCCTCTGGATCTTGGCATAATGCTGTATGTGGACCGTATATCTTCCTTTGTGCGTGCAAGCTTGGTTCTCCTTTGGAAACATTTCCAAATGGGGAAAAGTAAATTATTTTACACGTTCTTTTGGGTGCACAGTCTGTGTCATGCTCCACAGAATGGCAGTGCCAACATCCAAACAATTCATCTTACAGACCTGTTTTTTCTCTTGTGCTCTTAGGATTTCCCTTCTTGGTGCAGAAGCCCTGGGCTCCAGCCGTCCCCCTGTGCAGCAGAGCCCCTGAGAGATGCCAGCACCTGGAGGGAGCAGGGGACGGACAGTGGTGGATGGACAGCCTGAGTAATGTAGAAAATTCCATTTTGGAAGGGATGCTTAAGGCTTTTGATGATTATAAAATGTAATGACAGGAAAAATGAGGGAAGCCAACATTGCCTTGTTGAGGAAACATTCACTTCTGAACTGAAAGCCTCAATTATTCAAAAAAAACCCCAAACAAACAACAGAATGAATGATTGTGGGTTCTAAGGAGTTCCCTGTATTCCTATGCTCCTCTCTACCACTGGGGTTGTAGGAGTAATGAAGAAAATGGGGTGTGCCTTTGCATGTAAAATACTTATATTATGAATTGATTAATAATGATAAAGGACAAAGTCTTTCAAGGGTGAACCCAGTCTCGTGATAGGGATGGTAGCAAATGAACACTGAAGTTGGCATTTATCACTTTTATTGCTATGACTCTAAAAGCAGTGGAATTTCTGGTTTTATTTATTCAAAATAGATAATTGTTTTAGTTGATTTGACTGATCATAAAGGCAGTTATATTTCTGCCAGGGGAGAGTGAGAATGAGTCTTGGTTATCTTATGAGATCTGCAAGTGGATTTCTAATCTCTTAATTCTCTTCTTATACTTAGTTTTGTTTTGTGATTGTGACAGTTTGTTCAATATATTATCCAAGGAAAAAAAAATATTTATTAAAGGTCTCAATATGGCGAAATGGGAAAGAGCAGTTGATGGATTTTATTATAAAATTGATATGTATTATGGCATATAGGCATTTTGAATAATATTGTAGAATCTCTTTATTGTCAAGTGTTGCTACATTGAATATTAAATACTCAAAAATGGCTTTGTGTATTGCAGGGGCAAAAAACTCATTTTCACTGGGGCCACATCAGCCTCGCGGTTGCCTTCAAAGGGCCAAATATAATTTTAGGACTGTATAAATGTAGGAGTTACATTTATAAACTACTGGTGTATTGCATAGGTTTTGGATGATATGGCTACATCTCATAACACACTCATGACCTGATTATGGCTCCAAATCTAAGTAGAATCATAAAATGATGAGAAACCTTAGAAGTATGTAGTACTTTTGCAGTTATATATTCTTCAGTAATGATCAGTAGGAGTAAATAATATATTGAGAAAAATAACAAATATTAGTGGATACGGTTTGAATAGGATTTATGAGTCTTCATTTTTCTGTCTGACGTCTAATTTATAAACTGTAGCATTAAGGTGTCATTCAGTTTGGGTTTTTGATGCGGTCAGTCCTCCGTACTGAAGAAAGGTGGGTTTTTTGTGTGTGTATTTTCTGAGGAATCTCTTTATTGCCATTAGTAAATTAAAGAACACACTCAAATATAAGGGATGGAGACCTAATCTTTCCAAAGGATGCTAAAATGAATGTCTGAGTCATTACATATTCTGGGAACATGTAGTAAATTTAAGCATGCAAATCTGTTTGCTCATAACAAATTTCAAAATCATACTTAAGAAAGTAATCCCTGTAAAATATTATCACAGTATCATGTTTAATTGGATTTGATATATCTATACAGTAAAACTTTATTACTTCCGCTTTACTATGAGAGGTGTTCTGAAAAGGGTTGTAATTATATGAGATACTAGTGTGAGGAGAAGGAGGGAGAATGTCAGTGAACTCTCTCAGCAGGTGGGGAGAGAGGAAACCCTGCGGTGCACAGAGAGCAGCTGGTGAGGAGGAGATATCATGTGGAAGGGCACAATGGGTTCGGAGGTGGTGCTGAGGGTTGGGGACGTGACCCGAGGAGGATGTTGCCATCCTGCCTGGCAGGCTGCCTGTGTTCCAGGATCAGCCTCTCGTGCTTTTAGCTGATGGAAAGCCTAAAAACTGATGTGGCCTCAAAGATGCCTTTTGACTATACATAGCAGTCATGGTGATAATAGTAACAGGGAGTAGTACTGCCAAATGTGCCTGCCCATGTCTTTTAAATACACTAAGAACTAGAAGATGAGTTTCTATTATCTTGCCTTTAGTTTACTGAAACTAAGTGTTTAATTGAGATAGAGAAGCTATTAATAGTCCATGTGAATATATTAAAAGATCAGGCACTGTTAAAAAAATTGGTCTTTTTTTTTTATGCTGGGCCAAGGTAAGACTCCACCGTTGGGAAAATTCTGGAGATGACAGTTGGTTTTGGTGAGGTGAGCTCTAGTTGTGCCCATTGGGTGCCATGGGTGCTGGGCAGTGGGGAGTGCTTGGGCATCCCCGGAGCTCCAGGAACCTTGGTGTTTGTCTCTTAGAGCTTCACAAAAACAGCAATAGATACATCTGGGTTTAAAACAATAAAAAAGAGTATCCCACAGTGTGTGGGCAAAACTAGATTTTTTTTCGTCATAGCCATTGAGCTTCGTATTTAATAAATGCTATTAGAATAACAGTGGGATGTGAAATATCCTGTTGAGTCTTAATAGAAACCTTATCCATCTGCTGGCAGATCATAGTGGTGTGTTAATATGGTGGCTGGGATATTTTTTGCCACATTTATTACACGCTTGGCTACACAGCCGTGGGTGATGTTGCCTTCTAGGATGATACCCTGAGCGCTGATGAGAACCTTGTGCTGGATTGATGCGCCTCTAAACTTGGGTGCAGGCAGAGAGTGTTGCTCAGATATCCTGAGCAAGACCCTACCTGGCAACTCCTCTTAGGACTTGTGTTTCCCCTGAAGTGTTCCCAGTGACAAGAGCTTTCCTGTGTGTTGCATTTGTCTATGCTCTCGCTGACAGGGTAACCCCCAAGAACCACGCTGAAGGGAGCAATATGGAGAGACTAATACAGCTGCTATATCAATAATTCTCTGACAAACCGTAAAACATGCATATATCTGGGAGAAATAACAAACTGCTGCATATATAGCAGAGGGGAATCTCTACAAGTGTGTCCTACCCACGTGTGAGCAATTTATGCTCTTGAAGCATCTCAGGGACCTTATCCTAGAGCCTATCCTCCAACTCAGTGTATGTGTGTGGTGGGTTTTTATTTTATTTTTTAAAACACTTGTCATTATTAACCAACATGCTATTTCCAAAATCCATTTTAACATCTTGTCACCCTTCCCACCCTTCTGCTTTCAGTAGCATTCCTCCATACAGATGACAGGGTGTTTTTCTCTGGGGTCCAGTCCCAGTTGGTGCAGCACTGGGGCTTCTCCTGTTGGCTGGGTGTCATTGCTCCTGTCCGGCTGGCACTGAGACGCCAACATTGTCAGCAAATAGCTTGTTCAGCATATACTTGTGAATACAAGTCTCACAAATGAAACGGAATTGTTAATAGGATTTTTACCTGGTAATGTGGCACCTAATTTTTATGACCAGTGAAAGGACATCTGTATTTCCTGCTCCTTTGGCTACTTTTTGAAGGGATATGGGATGTGTCTGTGGAGGTGCCCAGTGTTGGGCAGGAGGAAGCCTCATCATTGTTTCTTAATTTCCTAACACTAAACAAAGCTGGAAAACAATTGAGAGGGGAAAATGTAGCTGTGATATAAATATAAGACTTGAATGACAAATGTATGGACAACTTTGGTCAAGCTACAAATGTCCCCACAAAAAAAAGAATCAATTAACCCTTGCGCCCTCAAATCCTGCCCCAACAGTCAAGTGAGAACAGTGATGCCTGCAGGGCATCCTGAGGCAACCTGAGGATTTTTCTTTCTCTAAATAGCATGACCTTCAACAAAATAAGAGAATATAAATAATAGTACTTCACCTAGCATGATTTGCTGGTTTTTAGAGATGATTAAAACCAATTCCACTTTATGGAAATATTAATATCAGAAAAATTCAGTTTCTAAAATCTCCTATGATCTTGTCTTAAATCAGTGTTTCAATCAGAAATTTTTTTTTGAAGACACTCATTTTTTTGGCAACTGTATTTGATTGAACAGCCAGTTAAACTTGCGGTGTAATAAAATACAAGTAATTTGAAACCTTTTGTCTTCTATATCCTGCCTGAAAATGCTTTGCAATGAAAGTAGACACGTCTCTTACTAGTAAGCTGGCAAACTGTTTTTTTCAGGAGAGGATGGGAAGCAGGGTCCAAATTCTTTTGCAAGGTAGAGTACTGCATCCTATCCTTTTTCCTCATTTCCATTAATGAGAACAAGTGGTTTTATGTATGGCTTAATATGTTGGAAAACATGGAAGGGGATGTAATAACAGGCTTGAGATCACTAGTTATGAGCAAATTTGAGCTCTGTAATGGTCTCTTGAAACTTACTTGGTATATACTTCTGCTGAAGAGCAATACAGCATTGTATAATTATGACAATTAAAGTGCAAAAGCTTTCACCCCCCTGAATAAATCATAGTGAGATATAAACACCCAGATACATGTTTTGTTTCTTTGAGCGATGATAGAAGTAGTCCAGGGATTTGCAGTTTAGAGTTTTCTTCCTCTCATCCTCTGATTGCACTCCCTATCTCTGGCCTTAGCTGACAGTTCTTGTTTTCAAGGAGAAACTCTGAAAAATAGCTTTCTCTGTGACAAGATGGGGTTTGGTGTTAATGCTGAAAAGAAACATGCCTTCCAGGTAGTGTTCTAGTGAGCTGCATAGCTTCTTTAATAAACTGAATGCAGCACAAATCTTTAAAGAACCAGTATTCCAATACTTAAATAATAGAACTGATCGTTGTTTTTTATCCAAAGTACCCCATCACTGGTAGTTCAAAAGCAGTCACCTACTTTTCTTGCAAACCACAAGTCTGGCATAAAACCTTTTCAATGCTACTGTAATTAGATTTTACAGGCAGCTATTAGCGTCATCCTTCATTTGCATGTGTAATGCAAAGGTAGGCTTGGTTCCCCATGTTTGGGGGTGACCGAGAGACTAAGGAACTGCAGCTTGTTGAGGAGTTGCAGAAATGACTTCTCCACTTCAGGGTTTCTTTCAGTGGAGGAGTAAGAGGATCAAGGCTGGCAGTTGGGGTGAGAAACCATAATGTATTTCAAATGCATTTTTAAGAGATGCCATTTTTAAATTTGGTGTCTCTTTGCTCTTATCTTTCAAGTCTGTGATATTCTGGGTAAGACATGAGGAAAATCAGTTAATTATTTAGTGAGGGAAAGATTTTTGAAGGCAGACTAAAATTTGAGCTCTATTCTGCATTCCTGTTTTGAATTAATCCTGAAATATGGCACAAACAGCCTGGTCTGACCATTACTGATCTCAGAGGACCTGATGTGCCCAGTCCCCCAGACACTACAGTGACAGGTAAAAGGATAAAACCCTGGGCAGCACACAGCCAATGCTGACTGAACTGCAATACTGGGATATGTAGGTGGACAGGATATAATTATCTTGGGTGACAACTGGCAAGACCCTTGGTTGTAAGAGCAAAAACCATAAATGAAAAGTCACTTGTGAGATGTAGTTTTCAGACAAGGTGTTTACGAACCCAGATCTATCATTGGGTAATAAAAGCAGAATAACTGGATAAATGATGGTGAACCCTGAGAGAGGTTGCTAGTTTAAGCTCTTCTGTGAAAGGGAAGAGCTGGCTCTAAACTGAAATACCTCGATATTTTTGGTGCTGGTTGACCTGACTGTGACTTGCTCTACTAAGAAGAGTGCAAATTGCCAGGAGAGCAATAGTTGTCCTGCAGTTAATCAGTGATCACAAGGGCAATGTGCAGTACCATCGTTATAGAGCAGCCTGCAATTACAGGCATGAAAAGAGGCTGGGAAAAGAGGGTTTCCTGACTGTTTTAGTCAGGAAAATTCAGTCTACCAACTGAGAGAAAATTAAGGTAATAAAACCCCCTCTGACTAGCAGGCAAGAGAAAAACAATAATGAGGCAAATATTAACTGAGAACAGATGAGTGCCCTCTAATTTGGTGGAAGTTAAGGGCTTAAAGCTCTTCATGGTAAGAGCCCACTTGTAACAACAGTTTACTTGATTCTCTTCATTCATCTATGCATTTTTCTTCTCTCCTGGTCTTTGCGCTTATCTTATAATCTCTTTTATCTCGTGTTGAGGTTTCACATAGGAACTGCAGCTTTGTCCTTTTCAGATAGGAAATACAGACTCTAATACATAGGGTGATTTTTGTTTAGTTCAACAATTACTAGCAGGAAAAGGGAACAGATATTTTTGTGAGCATATCCATCTGTATATGGCAGGGATATCTTAACTGTTCTTCCCTGCTGTGTGTGCTGAGATTTTTCTTCAGGGGAACATTGAAAAGAGCATAACAAAGTGAGCTCAGGCCACTTTGAAGGAAGAGGATCTCTGAAGGTTTAAAATTATCCTTGATGCGGCTGTTCCCATCAATGTGAGTAGGCATCGACTAATAAAATCAATCTTAAAATGCATGGATTAGGAGGTGGCTTGAGTGCATGTAGGCATGGGTGAGCAGCAGTGCAGTGTCAGCTACCGGAGTTCAGCAGGAGTGAATTTCTGACACGTGTAACTCAGATACTGCACAGGATGAATGCACAAAGCCGGGAGTAGCTGTTGCCCTAGAATTCTTAGAGCTTTATTTTTCCTGGATATTTATTAAAAACTGAGAGCTTGTTCTGTAGCAGTTAGAACAAAAGATACACAGGTGGGAAGGATTTGCGGATCCAGGCAGCTCATATCACCTGAGACAAATTCAAAGCCAAGCTAGTGGTGTTAATCTAATTTAAATGTGCATTCTGACTGTAATTATTATTATTTTTTTTCCTGTTAGCATGAAATGTTGTTAAACTTACAGCTGTCATCCAGTTCCGTTGGCAGTATGTGGTTCAGGTACTATATAAGTTATCAAATTAACTTTTTTTTCCTTTCAATTGCAATTACTGGTCTAATTAATAGTATAATTAAAAGCCCCACTACCCATTGGGAGTAGTAGAAACTGCAAGGTGTTTCCTGTTCTTGTCAGAGTGCCAGCAAGGCAAACTTCAGCTGAAATAATGGATCATCAAGTGGCATTGAAAAACCAAACCATGGGCCTGGTTTTGAGTTCTGTGTTATTTCTGGCCTCCTGATTACAGTGTTGTTCTTCTGCATGTCTGTTAACAACAAATAGTAATTCTGGCAGGTCTGATGTCATGGCATAATCCATCTGCACAGCGGGTTTTGCACCAGGTAGTTAAGAACAGGATGTACCTCTAGAGTGTGAGTACAGGGCAATGCTTTCCAAAGGATGCAGTGGCTTTGCATTCCACTCCAGAGACAATCTTGTTCCCAAGACACGACTGTAGATGTCAGTGTTTAACTGGCGCAGTGTTACTGACTGCCCTGCTGCATTAATTTAAGTTAACGTTTGATTCTGGCTTTTCACTGCAATGGGAAAAATGTGCTTTCCAAACTGGGACTCGGTATCTGAGAAGAGTGGTCTCCTTCAATAAAACAGTGCTTGATTCAAAAGCCTTTTTTTCCTTATTCATACTGAATTTTCCTCTGCGACCTCAAAAAAAAAAAAATCTGAATTACAGACTTGTAAATTCGTGCTGTTGATTTGAAGCTGTGTGTGGCTGTTGTTGTTGTTATGTGACAGGATGCTGTACAGAATTGCCAAATGGTATTAATGAGAAGCATAGAATAGTTCTGCATGTGTTTCAGTATTCCCTGAGTTTCTAAATAAGTATTTTTACCAAGGACTTGAATAGTTCAATTAATCTATGTTTCCTAATGGGACAACTGAACATAGCAAAGGCTCCTGTTGACAGCAGAAGACTGTAACTATAGAACATGGCGATTTTTGCACAATATATGTAGTTTTTTAGCATCTTTAACTGTATAATAAGTTCTGATTTTAAGTGTGATTTGAAGGCCACTGCATGTTTTCATTTGACTCCTTTTTGCCAAACCCAAAATATCTTTTGAAGATGAAAGTGGGGTAAAATATCAAATTTTGGAGCATCTGCTGAACTGTGGCGTTGAATTTTGTGTGATGTGAAGGTTAAACAAACACTGGTTAAAACAAACATAACAGGTATATGTTGTTTCCAAATCAGCTATACTGCATGTATTACAACATGAAACATGGTTAATTTATACTCCTGTGTCTGATTCTCAGGAGAAGAGGCATTGCATGTTATAATGGGCTTCCAGGCTACTGCATCTGTCACTACCCAGTGAAATCTTTCAGATAATAGAACAACATGTAAATAGAACTGGAATTGAACATGCTCTGACTGTCCAGGGCCAGAAATAAAGCCTGCAAGTGCTTGTTGCTACGTGCTCATTTTAGAGTGCTTCTTCAGCATTCTAGTTAAAATTTAAGCAGATGAATAATATCCATGCCAGTCATCATTGAAAGAGCTGAGGAGTTCCAATAAAAAATTAAAGGGAAGACTTCTTGTGAGAGAAATGTGATGGTTGTCTTCTGATTAAGAAACTCTAGAGATGTGATGGGTGGGACAGGTAGGGCAGTCCTCTAACCTGTCTTGGTATTTCTATGCTTGAGGGGGGAGAGGTAAAAAACCCCACATTAATCTGGTTGCAATTTTTCTGTGAAGGTTCCTAGCTAAGGGAAATTTACCTGAATTTGCCCAGACTGCTCTCAAACACTGCAAAATTCTATTTGGGACAGGACTCTGCCACCTGTGTCCCGTCCAGTGTCCCCAGCTATTGCAGGATGGGGACTGTTGGCTGGGTGTTGCCTCCCCTGAGAACATCCCTTTGCTCTCCAGAGACCTGCCCTTTGGCTGTGGGAGTGGCAGCTGTTGGCTTTGTGTTTGGGGGGACAGGAGTGACAGGAGCAAAGAAAATGGGAACAGAGAGCCTGCAGGAACCTGGGCAGTTGGAATTGCAGAGAATTAGGATGTATCAGTGAGAGCTACTTCCAGTGGAGAACATAAAGGCTACTTAACCAGGACCTGAATTGATCTCTTTGGAATACTGTGTACAGTTCTGATGACCTGTGTCCAAGGAAAATAAAGTGGTGCAAGGAAAGCTTGCTAGTGTGCTAAGACAAATGGAGAGCCTACTTTATGAGGGAGGACTAGAAGAGGTTGGCTTGCTTGCATTGCATAGTGTAATGAAGGCCAAGAGGGGATATGTTTGCCTGTAAATATATCAAGGAGATAAATATCAGGCAGGGAGAAGGCTCCTGCTGGAGGCCAGATAAAGCATAGTTCCTAGTAGAGGCTGTTGCTGCCATGAAGATGAGGGGGTATAAAACACTTATTCTTTTGCTGGCCATGGAAGTGAAGACCTTGGTGCTGCTGTCTGGTGGGGGTGATGGGAGATGAACCACAGTGTTGAAGGTGGTCATCAATCAGCTAAGGACTGACAAACAAAGGGCCCTGTGATCCCTCAGAGCAGATTTCAGGGGAAGGGAGCAGACCAGTGCTTTGGGCAGACTAGTTGTGATTGACAAGGACCTTCCAGTGGGAATCTTCTGACTTGATCCTGCACTTGTGTTTCTGTTAATATCTGTGAGCTTCAATACAGCTTGCCACAGGCAGGAGTGTTTGCCCCTGTAGATGTTGGACTAAAGCTTGCCCAGAACCTTTTAACAGGAAGATTTTTCATTGTTTGCTTCATGGCAGCCTGCTATTTCTAGACACATTTAAACTTGGTGGGTCTTCTGGAGTACGGAAAAACTTTGGGGTAAGGCTGGAAATAACAACAGATAAGTTGTTAAGGCACTGATCTGGTATGCTGCAGGTTCAGCTCTTGGTCAGCCTGAACAGGGCTTCAGAACTCTGGCATCTTGTGTTTTTGGCTGAGTGTGCTTAGTCCTATTGGAGTTCCATTTTGTCCTCTCTCCTAATCAGTTACAAGAGGTTTTTTAGGAAATGTGTATGTAAACCTATATTGGAAACGGGTATGTCCTGACTTTTAGGAAAGTATGTTAGAGGTGAGAACTGAGATCAACATGTCCTCTGGGAGCCATGCAGCTGGATTTTGCTGGAATCCAGGTGGTTGTTCAAGGCTCTCAGGCTTCCACATCCATCTGCATTATTGTGAGGTGCAGACTGTTTCCATATCATGCAAAGTTGCATATGTTTACTTAGAGGAGAAGGCAGTTGGCTTTGTTGGATTCCCTAGTCTCTGGGATCCTTTGAAGTCAGTTTAAATGTCACGGTACTAGTTGGACATAAACTCTATTTTCTAACTTAGCAAAGACTTTACAGCATCCTGTAAGAAACAGGAACTTTTGCTGGCCTTTTAGTTAACTTCAAAGATTAATTTATATTGTTTCCGCACTTGCTCATTCAAATGCATATGAGGAAATGCCACTTACATCAGTAAAAGCCTGAGGCTTTATTAATGTAAAACTCATAATTAAATCTCCTAACAGTACAGATTTGTCATCATTGGTATACCTATATGGAAATGTTTAGCTGTGGAAGAGTAGACTTGTAGGGCCTGATCTTGCTGTCTAAATGTTGGCGGCTCAAGAATTTCTAAAGCAGATGCGTGTCTCTCAAAATGGATCATGGAAAACTTGTGGCCAACACTGCAGAGGCTGTTTTCTTTCCATGCAACTAATTGCCAATAATTTAGCTGGGGTGGCTTTACCCTGGGAGGGGGCTTTCTACACGCAGTCACGGAGCTCTGCGTGCACTGAGGTTCTGTCACTGGGAGCCCTTTGAAATGGAAAGCTGACTTAGATCTTTGTACAGAGCCACTCCCAGGGGAAGTGCTTCACAGCAAAGAGAACAATAAAGAGAAAACACTTCCCTCTGGGAAGATTTTCTAGATTATGTCCAAGCTTTGGACCACTGTACATCTTATTCCCTATAGGAAGCATGTGTCCAATTTTTCATGTTGGATTGAGATTTAATTTTAGCCTTAGCTTGAGGGTCTTGTATACTTCAGCACCTTGTGGAATGATCTTTTTGCTTTGTAAAGACATTGCTGACATAACTGTATTGCTGGAAGATGTATCTTGATGCCAGAACACTAACTGCATCCTATCTATGTTGAAGAATTTGTTCTGCATTTGTGAATTGTCTGCGAGAGATGGTTGTGATTCAGCATCTCCCACAGTAAAACCTGGTCAGGTCTCCATCTACACAATCTCCACAGCTATCACTCAGTTGGAACAGGATCTCCTCTGCTGGGATCTGAGAGTTACTGTAAGCCAGAAGAAATTTGTTAGGATTGTCAAACCGTGCAACAAAGATGATCAGGGCAGTAGAGCATCTCCCTTATGAGGAAGGACTGAGGGAGCTGGGGCTCTTGAGCTTGGAGAAGAGGAGACTGAGGGGTGACCTCATTAATGTTTACAGATATATAAAGGGTGAGTGTCAGGAGGATGGAGCCAGGCTCTTCTCGGTGACAACCAGTGATAGGACAAGGGGTAATGGGTTCAAACTGGAACACAGAAGGTTCCACTTAAATTTGAGAAGAAACTTCTTCTCAGTAAGGGTGACAGACACTGGAACAGGATGCCAAGGGAGGTTGTGGAGTCTCCTCTGCAGACATTCCAACCCGCCTGGACACCTTCCTGTGTAACCTCATCTGGGTGTTCCTGCTCCATGGGGGAATTGCACTGGATGAGCTTTCGAGGTCCCTTCCAACCCCTGACATTCTGGGATTCTGTGCCTTCCAGGAGAACCTGGAGGCTCAGGAACCCCATTAGCTCTGCTTTTCTTGCCTCTTGCAAGAATTGGTATCCAAAGTTCAGGTAGGCTGCATATCTTGTAAGCATTTGCAGCAGGGAGACCAAACGCTCTCTCTACATTAGGGTACCTTCGTATCACAGGGCTGTCTTTGAGTACATAATCTGCATTTATTTTGGATGAAACCAAACTGCGGAATACAGTCTAGGATTGCCTCTAATATGCTCCAGTGACCAATGGGCACGTTGGTCTGTGGGACTGACTACCTTTGGTCTGAAGGGGAATCTCTCAGAAATGTGCGCAACGCAAGTATTGTGTTTTTAGCACCACCTCTTTTACTCTGTAGATCTGATCCCACTGCACTGTGCTACTTGTCAGAGTAGATATATAACCTGAGCCTTTCAGAACTGATGGCAAAGAACCTGTCTGAGCCAGGAATTCAGTCAGTGTCAAGAAGATAATCCTATGGAATATATGAAGATTGTCAGTAGACAGCCATTCTTTATAACTTCCTGACTCACAGTTAAGACTTGGATATAACTTGGTATTACTGACATAACTCATGCTGCTTTTCTGCCTGTAGCTCAAAGTAGCACTTAAATATTTATTTAATTTGCTTAACTTCAGAAAACAAACACTCCAACAAACCTAACCTGATTTTGGAGTAGTCCCAATACCAACAGGACAAAAGGTTGTCTTGAGAAACAACATTTAAACTGGTGAGATGCTCAGTGAAAGGCAAGCACAGACATCTCTGAAATGGAAATGCAGTGCTGAAGCACTCAGTAGAAGGTGCTTGATTTCTGCTGACATATGGGTCTTCAGGTAGGATTGCACTCCTCTTGAAGTTAGTGTCAGAATTCCTCTGGATTCCCCTGAACAAAGCTCATGGATCTGTCAGCCTTTGTCTGAGACATGGCTGTGTTGCAGAGAAAATGAAACCTTTGCCCAGATCTGCGTATGTCATATACAGACTTGAATACTTTTCCTCTAATATACTGTCCACCTTTCCAGGTTTAGATATTTTCATAGAATCATAGAATGGTTTGGGTTGGAAGGGAGCTTAGAGATCATTTAGTTCCAAGCCCCTGCCCTGGGCAGGGACATCTCCCACCAGACCAGGTCTCTGTCCCCCATCCAGCCTGGTCTGGAACACTTCCAGGGATGGGGCATCCACAGCTGCTCTGGGCAGCCTGTGCCAGGGCCTCAACACCCCATGATAAATAATTTCTTCCTTATATCTAATCTAAATCTACCTGCTTCTGGTTTAAAGCCTTTCTTACAGCAAAGCAGAATGTACCTGGGGACAGCAGCAATTGGTGACACACTGATTTGAGGCTTTGTGCTGTGCTGATAAATGAAATAGTATCTTGTGCTCTGGCAGTAGGGGTGTGTGTGTGAAATCCTAACTCAATGTGTATGAGGCAAGGTCTGAATTACGATCACTATCAGTTTATGTGGGGCCTAGGGTTGTTCTGGGCAGAGTATTTCCTGTAACTTGATTTAAAGAATGTCACATTCCTGGGGTCTGGGGAGAAGAGGTGGGCTTGTGTAATTGCAGAGTATTAAAACCCTCAGGCAGGGTTAGTTCAGAGTATGAAAACTCAATTACTTGTTCTGGCACTTACTGAGACATCACAGGCAGTATCCTACTGCACACCACTCAGTTTAAGAGTCAGGCTCTAAGTTCACAGCACGCTACAGCTTTAGTCATCCAAACTGGCATCCACCAGGCTTGTAAGAACAGCCCTACTTTCATTAGCTGGAATAGTTTGTATTAGTCTCTACCTGTAGTACAGAGATCTGAGCCACAGAGGTTGCACAATGTGACACTTTTAGCAGAACGAATGTATGTGTTTAGACCAAGAGGATTCATTACGTGCTATAGCTTATTCCCACATATTATAGTATATTTGGGCAGGAGTGGGAGCTGTTGCAGAGCACTGGGTTCTATGTGGTTCCATTGTTTTAAATGTATCAACTCTGAGGTCTCCCTGTGGAAGGTTTGGTTACATGGGACTTTTTCATGTGTGTTTTTTTTTTTTTTTTTAGGAAGGGTTTTTCAGTGTTTGAAGTGAGCATTCAGAACACCTAGAAGTGACAAGGCTAACCCACAGGAGTTGTAAAGGATGGCAGTATGATACTCGGCAGAATGAAATACTTCAGCTTACAGGAAACCACCCAAAAAGAAATTTCAAGATCTGGTTGCAAACCTTTCATTAACAGTAATATCCACATGACCTTGAGCAATTTCTGCTCCTCAGTTCTGTTTCTGTTCCTATCTTTTCTGCTATTACTGCCAGCAAGAGGTGCTTTTCTGGTGAGAGTTGTCTGTTGTTTTGTGGGCTCTAGTAGAAGGAGAACTTGTTCTTGTTTTGCACCTCTAGATGTTTCTGCAATGTAAGTGAAAACAAAAGCTTTCATCAGACAGTGTAATTATTATTTTTCTAATATACAGTTTTTATATGGAACATTCAAGATGAGCTTCTGAGTGCCTGTCTGGGAAGCGGTGGGCACGTTACAATCTAGGAGAGTGAAAAAGGTTTACAGGGGTAACCAGTGTTACAGGCTACAGAGGGGGATAAGAATTTGTAAGAATTAGATCAAGGAAAACCGTAGTGATCTTTTCAGCTTATTTGTTGCAAAGAGCTGATGGAATACTGTCGGGGGTCAAGACCCCGGCATGGGTTTGGGCCTGCGGCGACAGAGGAAGAAATACGGCCATCCGATGCGGATGATAAACATGCTTCATTTTATTGACACAGAGCACAAGCTTTTATAACAGTTCTATTAATTATGCCTACTTGTCAAACACTGATTTGATAGCATACGTAATGAGCCCATCCCAACATACATAATGAATCCATCCCCTTGAGTCCATCCCCTTCTGTGGCCCCCCTGGTATGTGAGTTCCCTCGTTATCTCGGAGCTGCCTCCTGGTACTTGTTTATCCAGGCCTTTCTCAGGAGCTGCCTCCTGAGACTGTGAGACTTGTTTATGCAGGCCTTTCCCAGGCAATACCATCTCACCCACCCTTGCTCAGCTCATGCTAACTGAGGCCTACTCATGCTAACTAGAAGAGATCCTCTCCGTAGAGAGGGTCTCATGCCCTTTCTCTCTTGGCCATTCTCCAACAGAACACCTTTTTAAGCTCCACGTGCTCTCTTGTGGTTATCTGTCCACTTAAAATCAGGGCTAAATTTGGCCCTCTGTTACATGGCAAAAGGTGATGATCGGTACACAACTTGCCTGATGCAAATTTTTAGGAGGCAATTGTATGTAGTTTGAGAGTGTTTCAGGGCTTCCTAGCTTTGCTGCTGTATTCCCTTGTAGCAATGGGCTTGTCCCATAGGGTCACTGAGAAGCTTCATGAGTGTTGGCTTCTCCATGAAAGATCCCTGGGCAGAGGGCAGTCTGAGTACAATACGTGTCTTCGGAATGGCTTCAGCCTTTTGCAGTTTAGATGGCAGCGCTTTGAGTGAGAACCTCTGTGACTAGTGGAGTGCCTGCAAGTAGTTCTTTTTGTTATAAGCATTTTGAGTTTTGCAGTCATCTTCTGGAGTATAACCAGCCCCAAGGGCAGGCAGGAGAGCCTCTGAACTCATTTTCCTCTCTTTATTTTGGTGTTCAGGTACTGGTCTGTCGCAATAAGTATGCTTGAATGTCTTGGCATGTAATGTGCCAGTGCTCAGCTGCCTCTGCAGTGACAGACTTCATACCAAGCAGGTGGCAGCTGCAGTGGTGTGCAGGCTCTTCCAGGTACCTCTGCCCTCTGAGTGGCTCAACAGATGTTTGTTTTCAGGCTGTTTATCTGCAGTAAAGAAGTTGTGCCCTTGTTTGGGTTCTCATTGCCCTACAGATCTTGCTATTGGGAGATGATCTTCCTTCTGGAATTATTCTCTCTGAATCCCAAGGACAATGTGTCCTTTCCAAGTGATAGGGGCAGACCCGAAATACAGCCTTAACCTGACTTATGTTGCTGGGTCAAGTGTCTGGTAAGCAGGACAGGATAATGCAAAACAGTGTTGACTAGACTTCACATAATAATTTTGTCTTGGCTAAGTCTGGACATTCCTTTTGAACATTCACATATTAATACAGTCTCCTCAGCTTTCTAAAGAACCGGAGCAAAACCATTAGAAGTTAAGCTATTGAATAACTTTAGAGATTATGCTGATTTCCTTACCCCCCCCGCTAATGACAGAAATAATGTGTTGATTTGACTCTATAGACAAATTAATTTCATGTGGCTTGTTTCTAGCTACCTTAGACTTCTTTTTTTCCCCCCTATATTGGACATATATTTGATATAATATTATTAGACTTGCTTGCAGTAATCATTAGGGGTGTGTAGTCTGTCTTTCCTTCAGATCAATAACACTTTACCACTAAAGTGCTTTTTTTTTTTTGAAGAATAGCCATTCCAAGTATGGTACACCCATATAAACCCCTGTAACTGTTAATTAAAACAGATTGCGGTTTGCACCTTCTGTTACACAGTCATATTTGGAATGCTAGAAATGAGAAGTTCTGTACAGGAAATATTTTTGCCCAGCCATCACAAATGTTGTCTTGCCAGCTGCTGATTTCCAGAGAGTGATACAAGAGACCTGTTTTCTGCTGTGGTTGTAGCTGGCAATAGATGTATCAGTAATTACTAATATTGTAATGACTGCTGTGGTGATTGAGAACAAGTGCTGATATAATCAGAGTGCAGGATGATGTACATACAGAGAAGTCCAGTTTAGGCATGACTGAACGGTTAATCATTTGGATGCTTTCACATGCTTCTGAGTTTGCTGATCACTGGCCTGCAATGATTATATTGGAAAAAAACATAGTATGCAGGGGCAGGAGTTATCAACTCACCTGATTGCTATTGTCCCTCAGGCCCTTGTGATATACTGGAGGGTGCAGACATCCTGCTGTTGGGTGTTGGAATGGGTGATGTTGAAAATGTGTAGTTTTTAACATGAGACACTGCAGTTTCATGAAGGAAAAGTGGCATTGTAAGTCTGTTCTGAATTCTTAACTCAGGGATCATGGAGAATTATTTGATCTGGGTTCAGATAATCAGGGTAGTAAAATAGATAAATGTCTTAGTGTAGACATATATTCCTAAAACACATGTCTCCTGAGGGGTGTTTTTGTCTATAATAAATACTAAATAATGTACTAACTTAACAACACGTTTTCCTGACCAGGTAAGCTCTTTGCCTTTTAAACTTCCTGACTGTAAGAGTGGGGAAACTTTTCTACATGTATGCTTGTTTTTTCTTTCTGAAAGCGTTTGTTGTGAGATGGTCATGATGTTAAAAGTTGTAGGAAGCTTTTGATTGCGATTACACTGCTGCTTTAATCTTTTTTCTGAAGGTGAATACAGAAAAGCAACCTATTTCTTACAGCATAGCTACGTTTCACTTAATGTGATGGGATGTTGACCTCTGCTGTGGATTGCTGATTTGTTGTATTGAGATTCCTCCTGGGGTTCCAAATGAGGATGGCTGATGAGACTGAATTCCTGCAGTAGCATTAATTACTGCCTGGAGCAACTCAAGAGAGAATGGAGAGAAGCTGGCATGTTACTGAAACATTCCTGTTGATTTCTGTGGAATTAAGAGAAGGAGGATGTAGTCCTCTTTACATAACATTTTGTTGTTTACTCCTAATTAGGAAGGATCATACTAAAAATGACAGTTTATTTTCATATTTACTTTTCATTTTCATGTTCTTGAATTGCTTTAGATTTGTCATGTCTTCTAGGGTTTTTTAAATGTAAGCATTTGTGTCAAAAGAAGAGAATGTGTTATTGTTGCATGCTGTTGTTTTAGTATCGGAGAGATGTGAAATATTTCTGGCAATACATTACAAATACACTGGAGTGGTCCTGTGCTCAGCAGTGATGACTTGTGCTATTTGTTCTCAGAGGAATTTCATCCTTAATTTCTCTTTACTTCAGTAGTAGTTGAATGTTAACTATACTTAAATATCCTGAAGATCCAGTAGAACTGAGATCCCCAAACAGCTATGTAATTATTTATGCTGTTAAAAATAGGAGCGTCCTTGTTTAATATTCACTAGCTCTACCAAATAATGAGAAGTCATTGTGTTCACTGAGGTGCTGAAAGGATGAGGGCTCGATTTTTATTTTGGAAAAACTATTTCTGGTTTAAGAAAAAAAAAGTTAGAAGTCATATATTTGAAATAGTTTGTGGGAAATAGTCTCCATTCAGGGCTAATTCATTTGACATACATGGCATGTTCCAGGCTAATCAAAGGCTGTAAAGATTTGTGCCACTCCTCAGCTCACTGCTGAAGTCTTTCTCTTGGTTGTGCACTAAAGCAAACCTGTGACCTGCTCCAGGTCCCTTCTTAGTGTTTTTGGCAGACTACAAGAGGGTACAATATTATATTATCTGATTCCATCTGTATCCTTGCTGTACGTTGTGCTTCATTTTGGCAGCTCATGACCTTGTGTGGGTGGTTTATCACTGGGTTTGCTCGCCATGTGTGTTAGCAGAGCAGTTTTCTTGGTGGCTGCTCTCCATGGAGCCCCTGTCACCTCTGTGCTGTTCTCAGTGACTCTGCTTGGGAGCTCGTGTATCCCTGTTGGCTGAGGGGAGAGAGAATTTGCCTTGGGTAGTGCTCTGTCCTGCCCCCAACAGGTCTCTGTTCCTGACAAAGCAACACATTCTCATATTTCTTCAGTAAACGTGCTGGGCTGTAATAGAAAGGTCTCAATCCTCCCCCATGGTTATGGATTTTTATGCAAATGCACAACTATTGATAACCTGTGTTTTGCATCCTTAATCACAGTTAGTTTCAGGTATAGGTTATGGGCTTGCTGTTGCCAAATTGTCAAATACACAGTATAAAATGGAAACCGGATGGAGGCATTTTTGACTAGATGTAACCTAGGACTTTAAAGCTTTTAGACTTGTCATATGGCTTAGGAAAGATTATGGTGGGAGCTCCCACCGCAGATTGAAGATCCCAGCCTCTGTTTTCAGGCCAGGCAGTGAAGGAGCAGTCTGATGGATCCCAGTATATGTTTTCAGACTAACATGTCCAAAGAGATGAATTCTCTCATAAAACTAGCAATATGTGAAGCATTAAATATATACATAACTCTTATTAACCACAAGCAATTAAATCTGCAGCTGCAATGACAATGTGCATGGAGCAACAGGCATTAAGGCAGGAAGTACAGGACAAGCAGTGCTGGCATGGCAATGGCTGCTCTCAAAGCAGTTCCCTTTGTGGAGACTCAAACCTCCCTCATTATGACACAGGGCTGATAATACTTTGCACTTACATCGCACTATACATGTTCACAGTGCTGTACTAACATTAGCTATAATTAATCCTTGCTACACCCCTGCAGGGAAGAGAAGTATTATTACTTATTCCTGTGACAGTGCTGGCAACTATTGCAGGTGGGCTACCACTGACTGGTTATTGTTGTAGTCTTTATGCAGAGATCCTCAGCAGTTGGCACTTTGTACCAGGATGTCATCAGAAATGCAGCAGGTATTCCAGTTAGTCCCCCTTCTTGTGTGCCTTTTTAGTCACCCGGCATCTTGAACACGTGTTGCCTCAGGACTGTGAGTTGGGCAATGTCCCTTTCCTGCTAATAGTTTTTGGGCTGGTACAGTCTGCACCTTGTGTTATGTCTCTGTAGCCCAGCCTCACCTTGCACTCCCAAAAGAGCATTAAGGAGAAAACTAAAATAACAACATTGTACAGAGTCATGAACAGCAGTGATGTCCAGGTTGAGGAGAGGTGGTGTTCTGGGGATGTTTCTGTATGAATTTAACATTATTTCTATGTGTTTTAAGATGTGCTTTGATCACTAAATACCAGTGCTATTATAATTTCACACCAGCAAACTTTAAGCGACTCAGCAAAACAGTGTTCATCCACCCAGTGATGCATCTGACCTGCATTCAGGTTTTTGCAGCCCTGCATTCATGGGAACTCTTGCTGTGAGTAGCCCGCTGTCCTTGGCAGTGTTTGTCCTCTTCATTCAGGGTACTTACATGGCGAGCTCCACAAAGGTGTCTTGTTACTATGGGGCAAGTTAGTTTTAAAGTTATGTTCTCAACTCCTGCAGTTTGTGAACCTGTTTAACTTTTAGTTTTACTCATATAGGTAAGAAACACGAAGGTATTGTATTATTATTATTTTTTAAGTTGGTACAGAAAATGTTTTGTAATGGATTTGAAAAAAGTTGAAAATTCTCTAGAAAAGGTGGCTCTCTAAAGATTGAAATTAAAAAGGAATTTTCAGGATCTCTTTTTCTTTTAGGGGAGCGACACTTTTGCCTTGGAGATTTTGTTTTGGTGGTGCTGAACGTTAACAGGGCTCTTGGCATTGGGAAGCTCAGTATTTCCTGCCTGTCCCCAACTTGGGAATATTCCTGCTTTCTGCTGTGAAGAGGTGGGGAATACATAATGCTCAGCCTCTGTATAGGTTGTTGTTCCTTCTGTTCACGTTTGCTGAGGACACTGAGGTACCAGAAGAATATTAACATGTACAATATAGTTGTCAAAATAATATATTTGTTGTTTAAAGATGGAAGAGGAGTATGGTTTGTACCAAGTAGTCCTGGAGATCCAAATGGGAGTTGTTAGTGTTTAGCAGAGTCAAGATAGGGTTTTAGAATGAACTTGAAAATGAAAAGCTGTGTTGAGATTTCTGTTTAATGCTGGAGTAATTCAATAGGAAAGTTCTTGTTATAAAGACCTTTTAATAAGAAGAGCTCCCTTATTCTCGTTAACCAGGTTCCTGCCCAGGTTTTAGCATGCTGGACTGTGTCCTCGTGTTGAATGGGGTACACCAGGGGAGTCAAACTCATTTTCACCGGGGACCACATCAGCCTCACGGTTGCCTTCAAAGGGCCAAATGTAATTTTAGGACTCCTAATGTAGGAGTCCTAAAATTACATTTGGCCCTTTGAACACTTGCTTTCATTCTGATGTGCTGGAAGAAGAGTGATAACGCAGATATATATCACTGAGTGCTGTTTCTATTGATATATCTACCTTAATCATGCAGGATTTTCAGAATTTTAGTGGCTTTAATCTAGTCTCTAGTGTTGCTCCTGTAGCTTAAAATTGAGCTATAAATGGTTCTGTTATAAAGACAATAGTAGAGAGTGAAGACCAATTGCTTGTGCAAGAATGTTGCTTGTGTATGTTATTGGATTGTTATATTTGCACTTGAATTAATGCAAGTATGTAAGGTGGGGTGTTTTTATCCTGCGTTGTTGATTTGTATGTGCGAAGGCATACATATGCTTGTGTACGCTCCTGTGCATAAATCTGTTGTCTGCCTCTGAAGCTACTTACAGATTTGATGGCTTTTGGTATCTCACACCAAAGCGGAGGAGGAAATGCTAACCAAGCTCTTAATCCAAGTTACCTGGAAGAGCCTGTTTCTTTTGTGTAAACGAGAAAGAGGCCCAAAGCAAAAGGTTGTGGCTAGGAGCAGAAGAAAAGCATCATCCTGACTGTAGAAGAGGAGAAGTAACTAAGATATTTATTTCTATCAGGCTGGAGAGCAACATATGTTAGACAGGCTTGACTTTTTCTAAGCATAAACTTTACTGTGACATGCTCTGCTACACACAGCAACAAACACCCCTAAAGCAGAACATCAGATGGAGCATTCAGTGAACACAGGGTAGCGGATGCAGGATGGTGTTTGTTTAAAAAGAAGCTGGCATTTGTCAGGAGCTATGGCAAATATGCCATTATTTTTTATTTTCTATACAACCTGTGAGATATCAGACATGTTCCAATGAGATTCTGAAATACCAAGCTTATAAATATTGATACGGAAAGTTCATTCTTATCCATGGAGAGAGATTGCATTTTGCAATTATACAGCTTCACTCAAGTGAACTATATTGCAATTTGTTCAGAGTTACAGTTCAACCTCTGTTCTCAATCAACCCTCTTTTGCCACTTCTATCTCCTAGTTGATGAGATATTTAAAATTGCCTGGTGTTCAGAGGATGCCAAACAGGGAGATTTCTAAGGCATATGTTGAAAACTTCTAAGTTGGCAGCAGCTGTTTTCTGTTAGAAGAATGTGAAAGATGGTCATAATTTCTCATTTGAAATAAGATGTTGCATTTTTAAGCAAAGCTTCTGAAAATATTGACTTTTTTAAGCAAAAATTCTTTTATTTCAGATTTTTATGGGTTACCTCTGTGCAATATCCTCTGGGTAAGCCACGGCACATTACAGATATTGCATGTTATTGTGTAAAACCTGGGCTGCAACCCTGTAATGTGCTGTGGTTCTTTCATTGGTTGCAGTGAAAGCATACAAGATATTTCCATCATTCTTCATTACAGTAAAACCATCAGAAGTGTCCAACCCTTATTTAACTTGTGACTTAAAAACAAAGCAATAGGATGATAGGAAATGGCCTCAAGTTGCATCAGGGGAGGTTTAGATTGGATATTAGGAAATTTTTTTTTTTTCATGGAACAGGTTGTTAGACTTTGGAACAGGCTGCCCAGGGAGGTGATTGAGTCGCCATCACTGGAGGTGTTTAAAAGACCTGTAGGTGAGGTTCTTAAAGACATGGTTTAGTTCCAGAGTTGGGTTAATGGTTGGATTCAATGATCTTGAGGATCTCTTCCAACCAAAATGATTCTGTGATAAAACAAAAAAACCTGAGATCTCAAAAAAACCCAAAACAAAACAAAGAAAAAACCACAAAAACAAACCACACAACAAAAAAAACAAGACAAGACTTTGTTTTCCTGGTTAATAGCCCTGCTGGTGATATGTCAGCTCTGGGGACCCCAACATAAGAAGGGCAGGGACCTGTTGGAGCAAGTTCAGAGGAGGCCACAGAAATGATCCAAGGCTGGAACAGCTCTGCTATGAACACTGGCTGAGAGAGCTGGGGTTGTTCAGTCTGCAGAAGAGAAGGCTCCGGGGAGACATGCCAGTACCTAAAGGGACCTACAAGAAAGCTGGAGAGGGACTTTTTACAAGGGCACACAGTGATTGGACAAGGGGTAAGGGCTTTAAACTGAAAGAGGAGAGATTTAGATTAGATGTAAGGAAGAACTTCTTCCCCATGAGGGTGTTGAGGCCCTGGCACAGGCTGCCCAGAGCAGCTGTGGATGCCCCATCCTGGAAGTGTCCCAGGCCAGGCTGGACGGGGCTCTGAGAGACCTGGTCTGGTGGGAGGTGTCCCTGCCCGGGGCAGGGGCTTGGAACTAGATAACCTCTAAGGTTCCTTCCAACCCAAACCATTCTGTGATTCTATGAATTTTAAAGTCTCTGAATATCAAAATGGGACTGTCTTTCACTAAGGAGATGTAAGTTTCTCTCCTTGAGTCTGACTGGCACATTGATTTTCAGGCAATACGTGACTGCAGAGATTGCTTTTCATTCTTTCAGCCTTCAGTGAGATATTTTCACTACTGCATCAAAACTAACACCTGCTGTGAACAATGGCTGACAGGTACATAGTCTCTTGTAAACTGTGTAAGCTGCGCACATAATCTTATGCTGCTTGTTTAGTATCTTCGAAGCTGAAGACAAAGCTTTTGAATCTGATTTGAAATAAAAGATATATGAAGCAAATGCTTCCTGAGATAAATCACTGACCTTAGCTGCTTGCATATAACCCTACACAGGTAATCTGAGCTTTGTGTTCCCTATTTTGAAACATAGACAGTAAAACTGTATAACAGCAAGGTGGGTTGTAATACCCTCCCACGCAGGGGCCTGTCTGTAGGGACATGGAAGGCTGATCAAGCTGACTGCTGCTTGTCTGTCTGCAGAGCTGTCCCTGGGGTGTGATCTTGCAGAGCTGCTGGGCAGCCAGGTCTGTGTGCTCTTGTGTTGCGCCCTGAGCGTTGCTCAGGACCCTGCTGCCCTCCTCTGCCCTTCTGCACTTGACTTGGTCTTTTCCTTCTCTCTACTGCATGGAAGCCCTGTTGCTGTTCCTCTGGCCCCTTTCCAGGGTCCTTGTTGTGGTCCAACACCACCACAGGGACTAGATGCCCCTTCAGGATAGAAGAGAAAGGGGACAATCCAGTGGCTTTCAGAGGTACTGCTTTACTCTGCCAGCCACAGGCTTCTTGTCTGGTATCCCACAGCTGGTTTTATTTTCAAATTGGTTGACTGTGATTTTCTATGATTATGACTGCAGTTTTTGTTCTCTAAATAGAAAATAGGGACGGGCTACTCAGTGAGATCAAAACTGCTTTAATAGTACATTTTTTGTCAAAGGTACATACCTGTAGTAGAGCTGTGTTCAAACTGAATCCTGTTAAGCTTTTATTGGTACGCAGTGAGAGCATGTAAATACATAAGATATTGAAGTAAAATTACATCCTGATGTTCTTGCCCTCAGAATTATGCAGGCATTGATTTTCAGTATATATATTGCAGTGCCTTCATGCAGAACCGTAATGGATTTGCTTACTGTCTGGTAGAAGGGCTTGTGAAATTGCCCGCTTCTGGGAGCGTGAACCCACGTCAGAAATGAGCTAAAATCAAACACAAGCAAAAATCCAGATCTCCAATTGCCTGAAGCTATACTGTCCTGGGCTGTGATTTAGCAAAAGAAGCAGAGTCATCCCAGATGAGCACTTGTGTTTGAGCCCCTGTACAAATAAGTACCTTGCTGCAGAAGGGGATGGCTCTTTAGGTGCCTTTTTTTCATTAGATCATAGTGTTGTGACTAAACAACACGTTCTTCTGCCACTTTGCCTGGAGACTTTTCTGTGGATGAGGTGAGCAGCTTCGTGTGGCTGCTGGAGTGAATATCACAGCTGTGTTGCAGAAGGAAAAATCCTTGTGTAAGGAATGAGGCAGAGGAAGACGAGACTCATCTCTCCAACTTGGCTGAGCTTATCTGCTGGGTCACTGAAATATCAGGTGAAGTTAAAGCCATGTGAACTTAGGAATTGTTTTTACGACATGCAAACTGTGCTGATAAATGCAATGTGAGGGAGAAACCTGTGGTGGATGGCAGGTCCTCTGGGCTTCATGCCAACCAAAAGTCATACGGCTGTAGCGGATATCTTGCTGAAGCTGCACTAACAAATTCTGGCAAGAGACTGAACAAATGTAGTTTGGCAAGAATCTAGAGCTGTTGGATTCAGCAATGCATGCATATGGTTGTATATGCTTTGGTCCTCTTGGACCTATGCTGTGTCAAGTGAACATCCCGTGGATATTTTCCTGGGCTCCGTGTGTCAGTTTGAGATGAACTTTCTTCTGGAATGGTTTTTCTACCGCTGTGCAAGGCAGCACAGGATGATGGAGCAGCCATGTGGCAAGAGGCTTTGCCCACTTGGGGCTTATTAAACTGGCACACTAGGTCTTACAAGAACAGATACTTTATCCTTTGTGCATAGTAAAATTACTTCTCTGTGCAATTATAAATACAAATACAGCATTCTGCATTTTTTTCTCCCTCTCCCCCTTTTTTTTCCCCTTTGTGTTGGTGGTTGCATGGCCCCTTTTCATCCCTGCTATTCCCCGTATAGCTGCGTTTCCCTGGTGGCCGTGGGGACCTGCTGGATGTTCACTTCAAGGGTGTGTTCCCTACTTTGAACTGTCCTTCGTGGCAGTAGTGGTTCTTTATGCAGACAACTTCAGTATCAGACCCAAGACTTCTAAGAAGCCTTTAGAGTCACTGAATGAAAGTGCTGTGAAGTGTAATTAGCTTGAATTTAGAGTCAACTTTAGTCCTCTTGAAGTAAATGTGTGTAAAACTTACTTTTAGCATTCGATGGAGAAAAGACCATGATGTTCAGTCATGGATGTAAAAGTCATTGATGTTTCAGGCCAGTGCTGTGGTTTGTGGTGGTATAGATAAATCCCACATGTGAAGCTTTGCCCAGTGCAAAGCAGCAGCAGTGTGAAGCTGTCTGTGCTTTATAAGTCACTTAGGGTAAAGAGAGCTTTTCCAACAGCAGGCTGTGATAAGACAGGCTGCAGCCTTTGGGTGTTCCCCTAGTGCCTTGAAGTGCATATGGAAAAGATAAATGCTTTAGGATGTGTGAAATATTAGTAGCTATACAAAATATTAGTAGAATATCTGTAGCAAGTGTTTCCTGTTGATATTGAGGAGGAGTGACTAGGACAAAATACGTACTAAATGCATCATGCTAACTCATAGGCAAAGGTTGCAAGCATAGATTTCTCATGGAAGTGTGATGTTATTGTATGCCTCAAGGACACATGCAGATATGTTCTCTAGGTACTTACCTGTGCAGATTTTTCACAAGTTGATGCATTACCTTCCTCGCATTTGTTCAAGGACAACTCGTGTAGAATGAGAGGAACTTGAACAGCCCCAGGCGGTGCTGCTTTTATAATTCAAAATTAGAGGGACCACATTTTTCATAATTAGGGAAAAAAGCAGGAGCAGCTGACTGGCTTTTGTTATCAAAGAATAACTGAATATTCCTGGCAGATGTGTGAACATGAATTATGCTTTGAGATAGTTAATAATAAGGTAGTGAATGTTTCTTGTTAATGCAGGAGATATTTTCCCTAGAATTGTTTGCTTACTTGCAGTGCAGTTGCTGTATTCAAAGACAAGAAACACTGTGCTATCAGTGTTTCTCCCTGTGTTGTTTTTTTTGCAGCCAGTTACAGCCCACAAATTCATAAGTTCTGATGGATTTTAGTAGAGTACAAGTGGAATAGGTAGATCTGCTTATTTTTGTTTCTGTTATTAACACAAAAGCCCGTGAAGACAGACACAAAGGAATGGCAAATCAGTGTAAGAATAACTCCTACTAAAACTCTGGGCAGCAAAATTGTTGGAGAGTAGGGAAGGAGAGGGATAAATATTGCTACATGTATTGGATGATTCCCTAAGGAGTAGTGACTTCTGGAAGGTAAAGTTGCCTGGTTTTGAATTTCAAGATTAAACTGCTACTATTTGGTTTAAATAGAAAAATAATAATAATAAAAAAATAAAAACAATTGAAATCCCTAATAACTGAGCAGACCACACTTCAAAAGTATTTCCTGATAGAACTTCCTGGCATCATGTCAGGGCTGGATCCCAGAGCAGTTTAAATAGTCCTAAGTAGCCGGTGGAGCTGCAGTGTGCTGGACGAGCTGGAATAAGCCATCAGACAGGAGTGTCCATTAAGGATTCTCCTAATGTAGCACAAGCAGCACTTAAGGTCTCTACTGCCTCGGGTGAGTTTCATAATCGTGAGATTTGGTTTTATCCAGGTGAAGCTGTTGTAAAACAGAATTAGTCTTTTGGTATTTGCAGTCTTATGTTGGATTGTGTAATTTCTTTCGAATGTCATCTCTAAGATAAGGACATCCCCAAGATGCCATCACTAAGCATGACAGAAGACTTACCTCAATTCACTGCACACCACAGGCCAAAATATATACTATAAATACACTTTAAGTTGTTATTTATCAGGCAGTGGTTTTGTAAATGAATAATACAGCCGAGAAGAAAATGTTCCTATCATGCTGGCTGCTGGGGCAAGTTGTGCAGTGCTATGTTTATCACGTGCATAGGAGGAGTGGGTGAGGTTGGAATACAGATGCCATGTTGCAGCAATGGGGCTGTAATTGGCTGGATACTTGGCAATCCTGTTTTCTAATTATTGATACTGAGGCTTTGATCAGATGTATTTTATTGTTATGTTTAAGCAATTATTTAGCCTGCATGCAACATGTATTTAAAGCACATAAATAATAACAAACGGGCCTACACCACTTTGTGCATAGGTAAGGATAGGAATAGGAAAGGCAAATTTCTAAGGCAAAACATCTTTGTGAAAGAAGGACTAATGGATTTGGGTGATACAAGAAAGGGATAACCATCCTTTTTCAAGAGTGGAATGTACAAAAGCAGGCAAGATCACTTTAAGAGGAGCTTGTGGCCATGTTCATTAGTGGTTGCTGCTGTGACCAGCCCATATGATTGTATAATTTTGGTAGTGATGCACAGGTTTAACCAACCGCCAGCTGTGAAGAGAACAGTGCACTTTGCTGGTGTAGCTGCTGACTGGAGCAACAGTTGAAATCTGCTTTATGTTTATCCTTAAGATGTGTGCTTTTTTTGCCAAGGCTGTTTGATGTGCACGGTGACTGGCATGTTGTCCAGGACTGGCATGGACACACTTCACCTGTGGGGGCTGGCAAGGTCTTGTGTGTGAAAGGGAGAGGAGGAAATCCTGCTCTGTGTGTCAGGGCCACTCTGTACATGAGCCCTGTCAGTGCGGCTGGAGCAGCTGAGCACCATTTGGTGTGTGAGGAGGTAGCAAGAGCTCCTGCTGGGGTTTTTCTGTGCTTCAGCAAGGGCATAGCTCAGGTGGGGGACCTGGGAAAGGCGTAGGACCGTTGTCTGGGTAGAACCAAATGCATAGCAGCTCTCTGGGGGAAACAAAATTGGCCTGGCGCAAACCTGAGGGGTGAAGTTGTGTAGGCACAGCTGTTGCCTGTGCCTTCAGGTTATTGCAAGTATTAGTACAGCTTCTCCTTTAGCATATTGGGGAAAAACAATCCCCTCAGCTGATTGATTATTTTTTTTCTTCTTCTTTAATTAGATGCTTTGAGTCTGTGTGTCGCTCATCCTTCCATTAATTTTAACTTATAAAAGGAATAAAAGTCTTGGTCTGGCCTGGGCCCATGCTTACTACAGCACTCTCTTAAAGCTTCCTTGCAGTGCTGTTAGCTGTATTCTCTGGGTGTATCATTCCCTTGAATAAACAACTATTCCTTACTTTGGTTTACCCATTAATACGAAGGCTTTCTTGTTGCTTTACCTTCTGGAAGAAAGCTATTTTCCTTTCATATTATTAAAATCACGTCCTCTCTGTCACTGCAGAGCTGTGTCCCGCTCAGGTGGGAGCTGACAATCGCTTCTACCTTGCTGGCAGTTGATGTAAATAAATGCTGAAAAGGTGAGGCAAGTTCAGCAGTTGGAGATAAGGACAGCAAAGGGAACTTGGCCAGGATGAAATGATGATGTTGCATGACTGAGGATTTCTTGCTGAAGCACTTATTGGGTGTGAAACGGTGAGAGTTGACAAGTGTTGTGTGGCATCTCTTATAGAGGAGATTTCCTAGAGATCTTTGGACAGATTTGACTTTGCTTTTCACTACCTGTTTAGGTAAATAAAATTTGAAAATGGAGAAAGGGAGAACAATCATGCTGAGATATCTATCTATCTATATATATATATATATTTTTTTTTTCTTTCCCCCCTGAATACTGTTGTTCCCCTGATGAACTGCTATATTAATTCACTGGAAGAAGAAACTAGTAATTGGTTTAGAGAGGTTTACAGCTTTAATGCTATTTTCTGATGCTTGCCTTGTGTAATGTTATTTAGGTTTATATTAATATGTGGCAATTCTGTCTTGATTACTTTGACGCATTGAAAATATAGCATCTCTGAACAGATTGGAAGGATAAAATACAGGGTGAACCTGGTCATTTCAGGAGACTAGTAATATAAGTGAACATGTACATGTTGCCTTTAATTTCCATTGAGGAACATAAATACTTCCACACAGGTCTTATTTAGCACAGCAGTCTGTGTCTGATTGTGGCTGAAAGAGGATGCCTAGGGAAAGAATACATGGAGCAAAGCAAATACTCTCCAGTCTTCTGCCTATTGCAAATACTCTCAGCAATCAGCAGTTTAAAATTTTTGATGGCCTAGGAGTGCAGAGATCCCTTAATATATTTTAAGGAACCTGACAGATTAAATTATGCTTTGATTCCTTGTAAAATGATTATGCTTGGGAGTGAGCCTTCCAATTAAGAAATAGGCTCTGAGAAGAGATATTAGAAGTTGCAGCACTCTCAGTCAAAGGTGGGGGAAGCAGAGCAGTGTTTTAGCAGATGGGGATGACAGATGAACAATAGCTTAGGTCTTTGAAAAATGAAAAAACTTATAAGTATCCATTAAGGGACTGGGTGGCTCAGACACTGGTAATAACTAATGTGCCATTTGCCTGTTCAGATTTGGCACAGACCCACAAGAAAGAGTGCGGTTTTCTCTGCTCAGGGCTGTTATATAGCTGATAACGCTACTGGACTCGGTATCATGTATAACTGTGCGGAATATTTATTTTTATGTATGAACGAATTTTCTACTTTGCTAGAATGAGGGATTGCACTCAGTACAGATGGGACTGGTGTTGGCCGGGGTCTCCTCTGGTTAGCTCAGTGAGGGAATTCCCATTGATGGCAGCGGAACGTGCCCATGCCAGCGCTCCAGGGCTTTGCGAGCTGACTGGCCCACGGCCACTTGCAGGGCAAAGGTAGAGAATGTGCCAAGGCAGCAGCATGTGAAATGTTTGCGCTGTTTGTTTGTGCATGAGGCATGGGTGCAAAAATACAAACCCTCAGTCCTTGTTAATGTCATTTTTTTCACCCACGACACTGGAATTTGGCACATTTCTATCCTCCACAAGTGTTACTGCGAGTATGTGGCACTGCACAGCCTGCGATGGCAGTTAGCCCTTGTAGTGCACAAAGTATTGGTGACAGTAAGCTCTTTTTTTCTAATTAATTAAAAAAAACCCAACACTTTGACTTAAAATAATGGTGCCCAAAGCTCTGTTCTGTCCTGAAAACTGCACTGTGTAAAAGCAGAGGAAATTGCTTGGGAACTTGCTAATGACAGCACTGTGTGGACTTTATCCATCTCTTGCTCTGTGTAGATAGTCTGTACTAAACCATAGAGCTAAACCAGCCAAGATCTGTACAAGAAACTCCCCAGAACCCAGGAGCCTTGAGATATATTTTCCTTGGTTTAAGGTCTTGATTTAGGTGTTTAATTGGTTAGGAATGAACTGCGAACTTCTGTACATCTTAATCCAGAGAATCTAGGAGTGTTGATTGAAGTCCCCTTTGCTGTTAGAACTGTGAAGTTAGAGTAATCATGTATTTTGTCTTGGTTGGCGGGGGATGTGGTTAGACAATCTCCTCTGGCTGCAGTCTCAGATGATCAGAGTTGAGATGGGAACTGTTAATTGGCTTTTGCTACAAATCTTAAGCCTTTTCTTCCTGACATTCACTAACTGAGATTACATTTTGTAAGTTTATTTACTGGATGATGTATGTTATATTTGAGGTCTATATAATTTCTTCCCTAATTTAAATCTTCTGCAGATCATGTCAGTCAGAGGAGCTCCTGGCTGAGGCTTTGCTCTGTCAAATTCCGTCTTGTACAAGCGTCTGAGAACAAAAAAGAATATAGAGAAGGCCAGAAAATGTAGCCAGATCTTTTGTTCTGCTGTTCTTCCCACTCTGCTGTTGTTAAGAGGGGTATGTGACCCAGCACTATCTACAAGCTCGTAGAAGTTTGTCAGTGCTGGTTCTGCTCTTGATTTTGTTCTCAGACATTTGGCTCATCTGGTATTTAAGTGGGCAGGTGATCCTGAGCTATAGGGCCACTGAGTTCTCACATTCAGAGTTGGATCTGTTGAAAGAAATACAGTTCTTCATTCACTGATGATAAAAGAATGGGTTTCCTGACATAGATCAGATATCTTTGCAGAGCTCAGTTTGGATTTTCCAATATGTCAGGTGTTTGTGCAGCAATACATAAAATAAAGAGGTATCTCTATAGGTTGCTTAAGTTATTCTGTAAATTGCTTTTGGAGGAGGAAAATACTTGGTGGAATATAGGACATACTGAGTTGGTAAAGAACAAAAAGCTCATATCTCTCTCTCCCAGCCTTTTGCATTTCAGATACCTGAGCATGGGCTGAATAGATGAATCCCAGAGCTTATGACTCAACACCATAATTTAAGCTCATAGAAACACATTCCAAAAATACATTGAAAAATAAAGCTGTTCAGCTGGTCTTTTCTAGCAGTAGAAAATGAGGCTTCCGGTGATATAGCTCTAGTTATTGTGTGGTGATTTAGTAAGCATTTTAAGAATCCATTTATTCGGGGCTAGGGTTATACATTTCTGTCCTGAGCAGCATCTTGCTTTGTTGAATGCAGGCACTGCTGACAGCAGGGGGATACTTAGACTGCATGACTAATTCAGTGGTTTTGTGTTAACGGTAAATTTTTTGCTTTGGTGTTCATAGGGAAGGCTCTATACATGTATATTGCTAATTGTAGTAATAATTTTTATTAATTAGCTGGTAAGTAGTAGTATGTCTTTCCCAGTTTACCTGAGCCTGGAGCCTTTTACAAGCTCCTCTTACTGTCATCCGTGAAACTCCTCTACCCGGAGCTGACGGTCTCTGTCGGCCAGTTGCTGTGTTTCAGTGAATCACTCCGCTGAGGAGATTGCTCCACACCTCTGCTTCTTAGCAAATTGCTTTCTGAGCCCTGGCACTGAAATCCAATTGGTTATGCTTCATTATCCCATTCAATAGAAATTCAGTCTCCTGAAGACTGCAATTAAGTTTCATCTTTGTCTGAAGGACACAGAATTTAACTGCAATCTTGTTGGTCTCCTCTGAAGCGGGGGAAGGAGGAAAAGGCAGAAAAACGTTGAACCAAACTGGAGCCAACACACTTTGACAGCCTGTTTTTTCATTTGGTAGCTTTGCTTTCCTCTGTGTGACTTGGATCTGGAAGCCTGGAGCTGTGGATGAGGCCAGGGAGGGAAACCGGGCTGGTGGCTCCATCCATGAGACTTGGGTGACTCAGGCCACTCAGTTGTCTTCAAGGCCCGATGCTTTGACCCACACCATTCCTGCTGCTCATACCACCTGCAAGCTCTGTACTTGTCACACAGATCCCTTGTGTTTAGCATGCTTTAACTTGATTAGAGGAGCTCTATAGGTATCATGATTTCTGCTCAGTAAGCATAAAGGTCTGTTCACAGGCTACAAAAGTAGTTCAGGCACTCATAACTGGAGGTACTTATTATTGCCCAAACTGAGGGTCTATGTTTTATTGACAGTAAAAGGAATCCCTGTGTTAAGATGAGCTAATGCATGAGAGAGGCTTTGAGCCGTAATTTCTGATGCTTGACTTCCTGGTGAGACAAGGGCTGTGACTAGAAGTGGAAAGAATGACACAGTGGCAGGGTTATTTAGCCAATCCTTTTTTCTGTAGATTGTGGAAGATGGAGCAGGAGATGCTGTAAGTTCTGTGCTGTTCTGCAATAGTGCAAAAATCTGGATCTGTAAGCTTTGGCTGCTTCTGGTCTCAAACACTGTCCCTCCTCATTCTTTGATTTTTCAGGTGTGCCTCCTTTAGCCTGCTGTCCCCAGATTTGCTGAGTTATTCCATGCCACTGCTGTGAGCTCAGTGGATTTTTCAAAGTGATGGCTTCATTATTATTATTATATTTTTTTTTTTTCTGCTCTTCACAGTTGTGTCAGACTGCCCTCCAGCAAAATGCATTTCGGGTATGAGCTCTCACCAGTCCCTCTAGGAATAAGTCACCACTTCATTTCTCATCTGTGAAAGGGGAAGCAATAGCTTCCTCTGTCTCATGTGATATAGGAATAGAAAGTTCATTTGTTGGTATGGGATGTAGGGTCCCTATAGACACAAGGCTGTCCAGGTTTTTAGGAGAGCTGCAGATGTTCATTATCCAAGGCATTTCCTTTCCCTACTGCACCTTTTTTTTCTCCCTGGCAGGATAGTCTTGTAGAAGTAATTAATTAGTCTACTATTTTGGCAGAGGAAAAACAATGCTGTTGTTGTTTAGAGCAGAAAACAGTATGAAGAACAGACCCCCTACTTAAGCACTGTGGCTATTAACTTCTGTTGGATGAAGATGAATAGTAGCTTGTACTTCCCAGTTGTAATAAGTATAAACATTTTTCCAAGGCTGTTTTTAAGTTCAGGCAATTCTACCAAGATGTAGTATAACATGGTGGCTACACTTCTCTTAAACAACCTCCCCAAATCCCATCGAACAACAAAACATATCAGTTTTTCTGCCTATTTTTTGTGGCTGGAGAGAGAAGGTGAAGCTCTAGGAAGCTACAGTATGCTTCCCTCCACATTCCCACCATCTTCATGTGGGCTCAGCTGGAATACTCCACTGCCCACTGATGCCACTTTCTTTGCTCTCTGATCTCTCATCTCCCATCCTCTTGAACATGGAAGCTGTGCTGCAGAGCTTCCTGGCTTGTGACTTTGTAGACAGGTAAAGCTGGGCACAGCTGACTTGCCCAATATAAGCAAGCTGGGTCCTTGCAGTCAGAGGTAAGGTCAGAAGCAAGGGGCAGAAATACAGCTTGACCATGGGGTGAAAGGTGTGAAAGTAATTTCTAAAAGCTCCTATAAAACTGTGTTCAATGGGGCCCAGAGCTGGAGGAGTCATTACACTGTGATGGTGGCATCAGACTGGTGGCCAGTCACCAGTGGGGTTCCCCAGGGCTTAATTTTAGGGCCCGTGCCCTTTAATGTATTTATAAATGACCTGGATGCAGGAATCGAATGGATATTGAGTAAGTTTGCCAACACTACTGAATGAGGAGGAACTGTGGACTCCCTAGAGGGTAGAGAAGCTTGACAGAGAGCTGGGCAGCCACTGACTGTATGATGTTTAACAAGAGCAAGTGACGGATTCTTGACCTGGGGTGGGGTAATCCTGGTTATACATGCAGACTGGGGGATGAGAAGCTGCAGAACAACCATGTGGAAAGAGATCTGGGGGCTTGGGTTAATGGCAAGTTGAATATGAGTCAACAGTGTGCCCTGGCAGCCAAGAGGGCCAACCGAGTCTGGGCTGCATCCAGTACAGCATTGCCAGCCGGGCCAGGGAGGTGATTGTCCTGCTCTGCTCTGCACTGGTGAGGCCTCAGCTCAGGTACTGTGTGCAGTTTTGGGTAACTCACTGTAAGAAGGACATCAGACTATTAGAGTGTGTCCAGGGGAGGGCGACCAAGATGGTGAAAGGCCTCGAGGGCAAGGCTTCTGGGGAGTGGCTGAGGTCACTTGGCTTGTTCACCTCGGAGAAGAGAAGGCTGAGGAGGGACCTCATCCCAGTGCACGCCCTCCTCAAGGAGGGCAGTGGAGAGGAAAGGGGTGAACTCCTCTCTCTGGTGACCAGCGATAGAACACAAGGAAATAGAATGACGTTGCATCAGGGAGGTTCAGATTGGACATTAGGAAAAGGCTTTTCACTGAGATGGTGGTCAGTCACTGGAACAGGCTCCCTGGGGAAGGGGTCAAGACTCTGAGCCTGTCAGAGTTCAAGCAGCATGTGGATGATGCTCTGAATCACATGGTCTAGTTTTAGGTATTTCTGCGAGGGGCAGGGAGTTGAACTTGACAATCCTTATGGATGCCTTCCAACTGGAGATATTCTATCATTTCCTTGCTAGCCGTGTCCTTGCTGAAGTTCAGGCTTGGCTGAGTAGCAGTTGGCTGGTTTGTCTGCAGGATATTTTGATCATGTTCAATGATTACTCAGTTCTTGTTTAGTGTTCTGTGGAGATGTGTGTTGGAGCAGGGTGTTAAGCAAGTCCTGACTGGTGACTTTGCAGTGGATCATCTTCCTCTTTCATGAGGCCATTCAATCATGCAGGCTCTGTGGCTCTTCATGAGCTATTTTCTATGTTGACTTGGCTTGTGCTTTCAGAGCAAATTTTTGACTGGTAATAAAGTTCTTGCTACTGCTTGTTCTCTGCCCTGGTTAAATTGCTGATGCACCTGGCTTATGGAAGGGAGTTGGAAAGCTCTTTTATCTCATTGTGTTGTGCTGTAGTGCAGAACAGACTGCTTCAAAAACAGATAGCAGAGCGTAGACACATAGTCTTGTGTGCAAAGCTCAACTGTGTAACAACCCTGTTGTGGAGGGCCAGGTTAAAGGGAGTTCACTCTTAAGATATGACTGATAACCCAGGACATTTTCTCACAGCATTTTCCTTGCTCTGCTGTTAGATTCCTCTGGATTTTTCTGTTTCTGACAGGATGCCCCTGGCGTTCATCACTTTGCTACTTTCATTAGCATGTCTTTGTTTCTTTTTCTTGATTGCCAGTAAAGATTGCAAAAATACAGCCTGCTTTTTGGCAGATTTCTTGACTTCCCCTGGTGTGCTCTTCCTTGACAGATTGGGCCTTTATCTTGTGATGCTATCCTTTTTTAAATAATGTTACAGGAAACTGTCAGTAATCTTATGTCCCAGCTGTTCTTGGCTTTGAGAGTAAAATTTGAGAGACATTGTGCAGCAACCAAATATATTCCAGCTGCTTCTGTAATAATAAACAAGTACTTTTGTGACTAGCAGAACTAATGAAAACTCATTTCCTATGGCTTTGTGTCTCATGGTTGATTGGCTTTTTAACTAAATTATTCTAAAGCTGCAGTAGTGAGGTAGAGCTTTACAAGACATCAGAGCATTCACAAAAGGTGGGGATGAGTTGGGGAGAGAACATATTTTGGTCATGAGAAGAGCTTTAAATGAGCTTATAACTAAGAGTGAGCTCTGGAGGATTCATAGCAGCATCAAAATGCAAATCGGATGTGGAATTTCTCATGTCTAATAACTGCAAAGTTTGAGAGATGCTTTTGCTGCAATTAGGAATACAATAATGGAGAAATTATTGATGACTTAGATTTTGAGTGTCGTCTTGATGTAGATATGGAGAATGGGGTAAATACATTTTACAGTGCCAACCCATTACTGTCCTTTCTTTTTTCCTTATATTTTACCACTATGGGATGTTTTTCTTCAAGGGGGAAGGACAGGTCAGTGTTAAGCAAAGAGAGAACTTCACCAAAAGAGTTAAAGCCCAGGGATAGGGAGAGAGAAAAGTTTGTATGAGGTTGAGAGAGACCCAGCAGAGCAGAAGAAAAAAATCAAGGAACCTGTTCCAGTGCTGTGCATTGTATGAAAAATATTCTGGGTGGCAAATTTGTCCATTTAATTTCCACACACTGGAAGGTGGTCCAGAGTTAGGTTTTCCCACGTTCTCCAGAGCCCTATGAAAGTCACGCTTGGAATAACATCCCCTCAAGGAGAATAAGTGGAAAGCTGTCTTTCTAGAAGCTTTGCACTTTTGTCCAAATAGTCAGCACAGTATATATGCTGTACAAAGGTCTGACCATGCTGTTCTTTAATATCCTTGTGCCTGCTGCTCTGGATTAACTTCCTTCTTCCAGCGTTTCCCCTGCTCACTGGTAACTTTAGTACTTAAGAACCCTATTGCTATTACTCTAACACAATTTCTTCTGAAAACTGTAATTTCCAAGTATTAAATTGATTTTTTTTTTCCTGGGTTCTTGATCAGGCAATGGGAGCATCTAATTATGGAAAACAGACCATATCCCTCTTCTTGGACTGGGTTTGGGAAATGCAGCATGAAATATTTTATTATTGTTTGTAATAAGTTCAGCTGCTTTTAGCTCCCTTATGTATACATAGTGTGGAATCACTCCAGTGAGCTATGTGGATGTTTCAGCTGTGTTTTGTGCTGAGAAGTGATCAGCAATAGTCCTGCTGGCAATAATGGCACCTGGTCAGCAGGAAGAAGACATTAATGGTTGTCACCCCTCCAAGACCTGGTTAAAGCAGATGCATGTGATGGCCCTTCCTGATTCAACCTGAATGGATGGGGCTGTTTCTCCCCACAGGTGATGGTGGGAATGGTGGGAAGCTGCTGTTTCAGACCTGGGGACAAATACAGTGATGCCAATTAAACTAGACTGAGAGGACTGATGGCAGCAGCTGGGGATTGGGCTCAATGTGTGAGAGTAAAGCTGAGGATGAGGAAGGTCAGAGGGGTGAGCACAGCCCTGGGAGGAGGTGGAGATGGAGCTTCTCTGGGGCGTGGGGCTTGTGGCAGAGACTGAGACGACTGAGCTGGGTGTTCTTGTTCGCTGTGTTCAGGCAAATGAGATTTTGTAGGTTCTTTGGAAAATTGCAATGGCGCCAAAAGAAACTTCTCACATATAATCCATTCTTGCACAGAAACAGAAGAAACTTGTAAGGCCCTGAGTGCTTACCTAAATAATCATAGTGTCTTAGCTTTTTGCATCTTGAAAATTATTTTACAGTTTAAGGCTTTCAATCTCATTTCAAACGTGGTGCAAATCTCTGCATTGTATGCAGTGGGTGGAAGGGGAAGCTCAGGGGAGATGTTTCTTTACATGGAGCCATGGAGAAGAGGGGGAAGTAGAACAGCTTCCATTCCACATAGAGACTACCAGTAGGATATCAGAAGTTTCTTCCTGAGTTCTAAAACCCACAGAGGTCTCTCTGGACCAGGAGTTGCAGGCCTTTTCAGATTCTTTCCACTATCTGTGCCCCTCTGCTGACTTTATCAGGCACTCTGGAATTGGAGATTCAGATCTCGGATGATTTCACAAAGCACTTGCTGCTTGTGTGTCTAGTGCTGCCTGGGTAATACCAGCTGTACGAGCTACTAAGCAACGAGTTTGTTTCTCTTCCAGCACTGAGAACCACTCAACAAGTTTTTGACGTATCTGAATGAGAAATCTAAAATGTTAATGGTGGGAATAAGGTCCTGCGAGTGTCACAGTCCGCTCCCATGCAACCCAGTGTTCCTGGAATAAAATGGAGCATGATGTTGTGCCTTTTTTGCCATTTGCTGTGATTTCCAAACATTGATGGATAATTGCCAAAATTAGGGAGCTGGTGAGCCTAAGACGATGAATAAAAAGCATGTGATGAAAGTGTAAATAGAAAAATTGTGTATCATTGAAATTTTATACAGATCTACAGTTGATAGTCAGGACACCTTTAACACAGAGACTAAAATAGCTTTTAATAATTTTAATCAGCTTCATTTCTAAAGAATGCTCTAGTCATGACTAAGCCTTTGCTGAGGATTGGAACTGTTTGGAAGGTTTTTTTCATCCTTTAATTAGTCTTGATAATGAGGCCTCATTTTTAGAGGAAAACTTAATTTAATGGTTTTGGTATTGAATGACCTTGATGTGGTTAAGACACTTGTCTGTATGTGTGTGTGGGAAATGCAAATAACGGAGACTGTTTGGCTCACAGCCTGTGAGCCTCAGTGAGGCACTGGCTGTTACTTTAAATGTGCTTGCTTTGCAGGGCAGACTGACGGATGCCTGAGACAAGCAATAAATTTTTCTTCTGCCGTTGGGAGGTTGAACCTGCTGATTAATGCACCTCGCACTTTTTCTTTTTTTCAAATGCCTGAATTCACCTTCCCTTTGGATTTTCTTTGGTGCTTGAGGCTTCCAAGAATTTTTATTTTTCTAAATAAATGTCAAAGGATAGCCATGACTCATCAGGGTCTGATAATTGAATCAAACATGTAACTTATTTTAACTACAGTAGTTTTTGAATGTGTGGCACAAAATTTCTATAACGTGTTGTCCCTGAAAGCAAGATTGCATTTGAAATAGTAAGGACAATTGTTAATGTTTGATGCCCTACTTCATTGGGCAAATGCTAAAATGTAATTAGAACTGCATGTATTGGTATTTCTAATATATAGGTACATTTTCTTTAAGCTTATTTTTTGTGTTTTTTTTTTTCTCTTAATATCCTAGCTGCAGTTTATTTTAGCATTTTCTCCATATCACATCTTTGTTTTCATTCCTAAAATAGCTGTTAAACAAATTGTTATTTGCTTTTTCAAACTTAATGGAGGTTTGGACCAGAGCATACAACAGCAGCGACTGGAACAGGTTTGAATTGTAGACAAAGCTGTTTATTGCATCCCGATGATAGTCTAACGTATGAGAACAGAGAGCAAACTGCTACTTTACTGGGAGAGCAGCCTGAGAACCAAGTACTGGGGCACTGGAAATACCAGTTTCTCTATCTAGTCTTACTATTAGTTTGCTGGATGGATAGTCACTTTATTACCCTGGACCCCTTTAACAGAGGATGATGCAGACTGCCACTTAAAGCTTGGTGAGCCACTGATGGAAAGCTTTCTCCCATGGAACCTATTATTACTGTTTAAGTATTCTTAATTAGGCATTGCAATGAAAGTCATAGAAAGGAAGATGTGAATGACCTCTTAAAATGGAACAGAAATAGGGGCAATGTGGGTGTTTGTGTGGGAGAAAGATGGGAAGTAGGAGGGAAACAGCTGGAACTACCCAGATCATATCTGTGTTCTTCTATTGGAAGGGAAGATTACCAGTTGTGGCACAGCCCCAATTGTTACAGAGCTAGTGGGCCTTTGCTAATTGGTCCTGGCTAAGGACAGCTGTGTGTCTACCTTGTGTTTTGCTTCGCTTGCAACTGACTTTGCACTCGTATTTTATTGCACTGAAAAACCAGGGCAAGCACTTGGGATTCATGGCTGAAAGTGCTACTTGAGATACCGTTGAGGTGAGAGATGAAGCTGGGTTTGGTATGTGCTTTTGCTCTGTTTAACCAGTATTCTACTGTATTTATGCCAGAAGTGACCCTGTGTTCTGGCCATAGTGTGAATCTCCTCTAAACTGATGCTAAATGGCTGGTGGTGCCATCTCACAGTGTGTTCAGGCACGCAGGTACACGTGTGTGGGAAATAGTGTGATGTGACTGTGTCTTGACTGCCCCTAGAACCCGATCCTTTACCGTAATTCACTGCATTTCCAAGTGCATAATTATACATTTCAACCCAGAAGCTGGTGGGCAATGTAGTGTTAAGTTTTGCCCGTTAGGATTACGCTTCTGTCCGATCTCTTTCAACAGAAGGTACTTTTCTGCCCCACTGAAGCATGGCTGACATAGCTTTCAGCTGCTGGCACACAGGAATGCTTTGCTGCAGAACAGACAGATGTAGCTGGGGAGCAGGGATAAAATTTGGGCTTAAAAAAAAAAAAAAGACAGAACACTTAAAAAAAAACCCAAACAAACCAACAACAACAAAACCAACAACCCCCCAAATTGTGTCCAGGCTGTACCTTTCTTTTAAATTTCTTTTAAAGCACATTAGTTTTGCTGCTCTGTGTACTTGTGAGCTTCCTGGCTGTGAATCAATGCTGATTAACCTCCTGCCGTTACGCATTTGGGGAGCACCTGTGTTGACAGGCAGCAGAGGAATGTGCAGTTATAAAGAATGAAGCATTGCATTTCACCAGTTGTGATTCAGGACCCTTTCTGGTGCATTTGTTCTCCCTGGTCCTTCCTGATGGAGAAGAAAAGGGAGGGCCAAAAATAAACTTATGTATTGTAATGATCAGCCAAACCAGAGCATATGTTAGGCATTGCACATGCGCTATGTGTCTGTTCTCACAGCATCTCTTATTGATGTGTGCTGTTACATGCTTAGACCGCTGCCTTTGTACTTGTGCAGCAGAGCAATAATAATATAGTATTTTTAGTTAGTGCTATTTTAGTGCATTGTATGTTTGCCTCTGGTGGAGCATGTTTTGCTCATACTCTAAAAACTGTAGAGTTAAAACAAATCCGTTTGTGTGCATAAATTATGGTACTTAAAGAATCAAATTTTGGTCCCTGCATATCCATAGCCTTAGATTTATGAACTTGTAAAACACCATGTCTCTTTGTGATTTGTATCTGACTGTGTTTTTTTCAGATATAATGCATAAATGGAATGCACTGCTGCCAAATGATATCAGCTCTCTGGAAACCTATAAAATCGTTCTTGTGTTTAACTGATTTTACACTATTGCTGTGTAAAATTAGCGTTTTATGAAGATGAATAGAGAACTTATAGATTGCATGAGGCCCGCATTGGAGCTGCGGTGCAAACCGTTTACAACATGAAATGCAAATAACTCAATGGTGTTAAGTCTTCTAGTCTGCTCTTTGCTCCATGGATTATCATGATGTTTCATTTACGTTTACTTTGACAACAGTATCTGCCACTGATAAAGAGGTGAGAGTTTTGATTTGAGGGGAAACATCTGAATAATGAAAACATTGTACTTATAAAAAATTGTCCCTTGGGGGCAGAGTGTGGCTGCAGATGAGCAGAACCCAGTTTACTTCTTGTAATCCATTATTGTTAATTTGTTGTTCTCTTTAGGAGCCTTCAGATGGCCAGGTGAGAAATTATTTCTCTTGTCTGTGTGTGGAGCTTTCTGAACTCTAAAATGTCAAAGGGAACAGTAAAAATGGAAGGGGAGGGGGAACCACCCCAGCCTTGCTTTTGAAGTTTGCAGCTCAGCCTGTGCATCAGAGGGGCAGCTCCAGAGCTGCTGCCTCCTGCCCATCTCAGTTCAGGAAAAATAATCTGTTAAAGTGAAACCGTGACAAGATGTTCAGAATTTGTCTAAGCATATTAGACAGCGAGGCGGAGGAGACCCCGATGAAGCTGATCATAGCGGAAGGCTCAGTCGCAGGTCGGGGAGCTCAGTCTGCAAACAAGTAGGACAGTGAAGCTGGAGGAATGGATCATGTAGCATTGCAAATAGCCTGGTCACAACAACTGCTGCAAAGAAGGGAATTCAGAATGTAGGAGACAGGAAAGAGAAACAACTCCTTTAAAAATCAGGGAGGTACCCTTACTGGATGTATTTACAACACACAATGCCCACCTTTACAGATGATGGCCTCCCTCAAAATAGAATTCCTGTTGGCCATACTGACACTCTCCACAAACAAACATCCCACTTGCACAGGAATTGATTACAGGTTGTGTCCCTGGCAGTCTGTGACACTGGGGACATAAGAGCAAAGGTAACTGTTTCTGTATGGCTAACTGTTCTCCTCCATACCCTCTCCCTGTGCAAGCCATTTGAATAAAGCTGATTGCTCTAACCCAGCTGGAGTTGATGCAGACAGTTGTAATGCTGTTATAATTGCACAAGTTTTTGGTGTTGTGTGTGTAAAGTTTCTGTTTCAATGATTCTGATAAATGTCAAAGTTCTTTGTGCAGGTGAGCTCAAAGCTTGCAGGATTTATTATCTGGTGCTTTCTGTGTGCCTGGGAACAGCAGTGCTGCCCTTTGGAAAGAGATTCTGAAGCTTTGAGTGAGCCAGGGACAGATGGGAAGAGGAGCAAGATGATCTCTATCACTTCTGCTATGTTTTAAACTATGAACTATAGAATTGTTTGGGACCATCTGATCGAACATCTTCTGTTGGTCCATCTGGTCTTTCCCTGCCTCGTGATGGACTAGGTGACACAGTTTTTGGATCAGCCCTTGCAGTAATCTCCTTGTGCTCTGAGCATTGGGAAAGACTCTTTGGGATTTATTTGTTGTTCATTTGGCACAATGTTCAGTGAGCCTTTTTTATACTCTATAATCTGAATGTCCGTAGTTTTAAGCCCATTTGTTTTTCTTGGGTGATGACTAGACTGGTCATTATAGCTTTCTTGTATTTAGTGATGCTGTACCCATGACATGACTACTACTTTGTAGCTGCAGAATAATTAGAAAGTAAGAAGTCGGTTTCACATTTTATGCCAAAGGATGGAAATTCACAGTGGTGGTTTTCTTCCCCCTCTTAAACAAATGCTTTGCCATACAGATTTTAGTGATGTTTCTGCAAGCTAAGGCTGAAGTTTTCTAGTTTTCTTCTCTATGTGTGAATTCCTCTGTAAGCTCTTAAGTATGAGAAAAGTTCTTGACTCATTTCCTTTGCATCTTGTTCTACTGGAGATGGAGTTTATGGTCAGGATGTGCAGTTTTCTAGCTCCAGCAGTGGGAGGCTGATGCAAACTGCAATGCTGTTTCATGAGTTAACACAGCTTTCACCTTTCAGATTTCATTCTAGGTGCTAAGCCAAGTCCGTGAAAGTCATTTTTATCTACAGAGTGTAGAACCTATTATCAATTAAACTGAACAAAGCAAGTATTTGCTGCCTTCTGTAAGGATAAAGCAAGTGTCTTGTGTTCTCAGCCAAATTAGCCTTGTAGTTTAACTGCCTCCTCCCCTGGATTGTGCCTTGTGAGCTGCCGAAACAACTTGCCAGAAAAAAAGATGAGTGAGGCATTCGGTGAGCTCTCTTCTTGGTATGGTGGTTATAACTCAGACGATAGTCAGCGGCACAGTCTTTAATCGCTGAGCGTGCTCTGCTGCGAGAGGGTTGACGCAACGAAGCACCAGGGACACAGTTTGTCACATTGGCTGCTGCTTGCAAAGATCTGCAGATGCTTTTTGTTTTCTCTCATCTGGCAGGGCTAATCTGGAGTTGGGTGACATGAAAAGAGGTGCCCTGTACCTACTCAGGCAATTTGGCATTTAAGCAAATAAAACAGAAGGACAGTTTCTTTTTACTTCTGGCTGTCCATGGCAAGGCATAGTGAGGTTTCCCAGTTCTGAGTCTCCTCTGTTTCTGCAGAGATTTCCTCTTGGATAAGAGTACCTGAAGCTCCTGTTGGTGGTAGCTGTTAGCTGTGACCAAACTCTTACCAGCCTCTTAGGTTTGGACCACGAAGTCATGATCACTTGTGAAGAAAAACCACTGAGCATTACTAAATGCCTGGGTCAGGATTGGAAGGGCTGAGGGAGAACTGGGGGAAGCATCTTCCGTTCTTTTCCTGTTCAAATTTCCCTGTGTTCCCTGTGTCCCTTATGGCCTGTGTTAGGACACAGGAAGGGTGAGTATTTGACCTAACCCCATATAGCTGCTCTTGTGTTGTAATTGAGGTGTAATTCTGGAAGTCTGAAGCCTTGTCTGCTTTGAGAAGCCAGATATCCATAGAATCACAGAATGTCAGGGGTTGGAAGGGACCTCGAAAGCTCATCCAGTCCAATCACCCCCCGGAGCAGGAACACCCAGATGAGGTTACACAGGAAGGTGTCCAGGCGGGTTGGAATGTCTGCAGAGAATGCACAACCCCCTTGGGCAGCCTGGGCCAGTGCTCTGTCACCTTTACTGAGAAGAAGTTTCTTCTCAAATTTAAGTGGAACCTTTTGTGTTCCAGTTTGAACCCATTAGCCCTTGTCCTATCATTGGTTGTCACCAAGAAGAGCCTGGCTCCATCCTCGTGACACTCACCCTTTACATATTTGTATATATTTTTATATCTATATACATATATATATCTTTCCAGTGTTTGTTCTTGCTGCTATGTCTATGAGGCCAATAGATTTCACAAGGGGGAGGCTGTTTGCTGTTGGGGGTCAGCTGCAGCCCTGAATCAACCCCTCAGCATAAGCTGCTTTTCCCTCTGGTTTCCCAGCCCTCAGCAGAACAGCTTTATCTGCCCCTCCTCGCCATTTGTCAGTGGGCCTCAAGTGGGAAGGAATGGCAGAGTGTGGGGCTGTCTCCTGGTTTTGGCTTTTCCAGAAGCATTGGCAAGAGTTTCTCCAAGACATCAACTGGTTTGGGGTTTGCTGGGCTTGCTCTGCATCTTCCTCTGCTGGTCTTAGTGGGCCTGGACACCAAGAACTCATGAAGGTGAAAAGGTCCTGTGTGAGCACTGATGCTGCAAGTTCTGACTGCCTGTAGCAGAGACAAGCTGTCCTTGTTACTACAGAATATATATTTTTAAATTAAAAAGAATAGGGGTGTTGTTTTTGGGGGGGTGTTGGTTTTCTTGCTGCTAAAGGGCGTGAACAAAATTGTCTCCCTGTTCTCCCCAGGAAGATGCTTTTTTTTCTCTCCAACCTTCCCCACACCCTAAAGCTTTTGGCTGGTATTTTCTCTGAGTGGAAAAGGCGTTTGTTAAGATAATCCTCCCTCCCTAGAGTGTTGCAGGCATCGGGGCTGCTGTCACAGGCTGTTCTCATCCGCAGTCCTGGCAGCACTAATGGGGGGCATGTGCTGTTTGCAGCACTTTACCCCTTCTGTCTGCCCTGCCTGGGGGGCCGTTCGTTGTAGTGCAGTGCTGTTTTTACGTCAGGTATTGCATCAGGCAGCACAAGGGATGTGGTGCTGAGTTTGAACAGCTGGAGGTTGTGTTGTGTGCTTTTTCAGCAGACTGGAAATAGCCACTGGCTTTTTTTAAACTTTTCCGTATGATTCTATCTGCCTTAAGTGTTATGGCTGTCATGTATTTCCAGCAGAGGTGGTTGAGTTTAGTAGCCGGGTTTTTCAGTGTGATGTTTTGCATGTAAGCCTATAGGAGACTTGCTGTGTGGTTTGGTGTGTGTTTGGTTTTTGTTTTGTTAACATAAATCACCACCATGCTCCAATGTGTCTTTTAGCAGGATGTATTTTACACATTTGCCATACTCAAACAGGCTGCTTATGGTTGGTTTGAATTGCTTTGCTAAGTTTCACGGAGGGCGAAGAAAAGAGATAGTGTAAAGCTCCTGTGTTGGGCTCATGCCAGCTGCTGAGGGTGAGTTTATTGGGTCTTTTCTCAGTCCTCTGGAAGGAAACTGTGGTGGGGTTTGTCGTGCTGGTACAGCAGCGTTTCACAGGTGATTTCTTAGTGCTGGTCTCCATTGCAGGAATCTTGGTGAGCTACTGTCTTATAGATGTGCAGGCACCGTGCGCATCCTTTGTTTCTGGGGAAGTGAAGGATTGTCAGAGCTTTGCACAGGTGGTTCTGTGTGCAGTTCAGTGGAACCAGCTGTGTCCTAGCTCATCACTTTTTAATGACTACTTCAAACTTGTCTCAAAGCTGTTTGTTAGCATGACCTCTTGGCTGGCGTTTATACATATTTCTCTCTTATCATGTCAAATTCTCCTTTTTCCATGGTAGGCTGCTCTTTTTCATTTCATACCATATATTTATTTTAAATTTTATTTTACAGTTGATAGAGATGAAAGTATCCTTAAAGTGAAATGGATTGTGTTATCCTTACGCAGAAGATATACCTTAATGCAACACTTTTTTTGTGTGTGTATGTGCCCTGTTTATAAGAAAAATCAACCCAGAAGTTAAGAAAAAGCATATCTGATAAGCTATTGTTTGGAACAGTTGGTTGACAGTACTGCTAATATGAAAATAAGTAATTCTAAGGTAGACTTAGTACTTGAATATGGCAAGAGCTAGAAATTAATTGCCCTGAACTGCGTGGTTACTGATCTGCATCAGGTCACATTTGCACACATTTTTGTCCATCTTGCAGCTGTATTGCTTTCACTCTCTGGTCTGTGTGAGAAAAGTCTTGACAGAAACTGAAGCTTAGAACTCATCTATCAACCAAGAACATATTAAAATAGAGTGGATGTAACCTCTTCAGCATGTCTGTTTTGCCTGTGACAAGTGAAGGTGGATTCGGGTGGGCAGCAGGGAAGTTGTCTTGGTGCCGATGGTGCTGCTGGCACTGCAGGCTGCGGTGAGGGGCAGAGCAGCCCACAGCGTGGGCAGTGAAGCCATTAGAAGTGGGAGGTATGCTGGGGAGTTTCACCATTTCCCAGTGCCCTTATTTCTTGAGGCTACTAGAGTTGCTTTCCAGTACATGCATACACTTCATCTTACTGGTTTTGGTCACAGATTGTTCCGTAGATGTTAATGCTGTTTCACCTATTGCAATTGAAATCTGAGGACTTCTGTTCCAGGAGCAGTATTTGTAAAAGGGTGAATTATCAGAGATATGGATTACATGCATGGATGCATGCAGCATATCTGAAGTCAGCAGCACGCACATCTCTATCCGGGACAAGAGATATGAGGGAAGGATTTTTGCCTCAAAGGCAGATGATGATACAAGTTCCCCAAGTGTATCAAGGGCTGTTTTGCATCCTAATCTCTATGTTGATGTTTGTGGGGCGTCTTGTCCAAACAGGGCTGTTCCTTTTATATCCATGATGGTTTTTCTGTGCTTGTTCAAGTTGTGTGTAGGACAGACCACTCTGTTCGGTGTGGCTGTGTCCTGGCTGGGAGTGCGTGTGGTCAGTGGTGCCAGGTTGGGGGACAATATTCAGCTGAGAGTTTTGGGCTTGTGTGAAAGAAACTGAGCCAAGCTGTACCTATATGGGGTCTGGAAAATGGGCTGAAAGACTTAATTTAATTATTATCTCTAGTATTCAGAGCTCTCCCCATTTGCCTTATTGTTGTATATGATGCTGTGTTGGAGAGGTAAGTGTCACACTGCTCACTTACATTCAAATAAAACTGTAGCATATTTTTGTTATACTTTTTCAAGCAAATACAGATGTTTTGGCCTGTAGATGGACTCTGCATGTTCCTGCTGTGAAAGTAGACTGGCAGTATGTGCTTCCAGTTCATTTGATTCACGTGTGGCAGAAAAGTGATTACATCCGTGCTTACTTTTCTGTGTGTTTGTCTGTAATGGGTTCAGACAATGTCCTGCTTCTCTGAATTCTCCTGTTGTACAGTTCACAGAATGACAATGTTAGGGATTGGAAGGGACCTTGAAAGATCATCCAGTCCAGTCCTCCAATTCTTCTGTGTTAAGTTCTGATTTATTAGAGAATGTATATGAAACCTGCTGATTTATCCATATGACATGAAGAAAACGCATTAGTTCCAGAAGCATTAATTTAACAACAAAATGTCCACTTTGAGAATTCTGTTGGTGAGATGAGGATTGCTATTGATGTGACATTACTGACTGGTCTAATTACTGGTTTAACTGTGTTTATTGATGTTTGTTTCAGGATTGCCATTAAATAATTTTGAAATGGCGCTTAAACAACGTTGTAAAATAAGAAATAATTTATTGGTAGGACATACTTGTGCTGTGTTCTGTTGTTATAAAGGGCTGCCTCTTACCTCTTTAGCAACAGTATGACAACTGAACATTCTTTGAATTTTTTGGTATGTCTACCTAACTTCAAATAGCCTCACATAGCTTCTTTTGCTCAGGAAGTAGGAGTCTAAAGATATATCGTCATAGTCATGATTAGGAATATGTAGCTGCTACAATACATTTCTTATGTTAGGTTCCTCCTGCTATTTAAAAATAATCTTTATATAATCGTTTGTGTGTGTGGTGTTTTTTTTTTTTTTTTTTTCCTGGAAATTCTGCATTACTGCTATTGGGATAAATACAGAGCAACTCTGATTTCCATTTCATGATATTTTTTCCAGCTGGTATGCAACTTAGCATTATATTTTTTAATACAGAAAACATCAATTAGAAACAGCATTAGTATTCTCTTCACCTACAGTGAGGGAAGGTGTCTGGCATGAAAAATAAATAAAACAGAAGAGGATGCACCCTCCATTACTTTAACGATTGAATTGGATTTCCTGATGTTGCAAGTACAGCCCTCTACTTTGTACAGGGGTTCCAAACTTCTGGCCAGGGCAGACAGGGTCTTGATGAGCTTGGCCTGACTTGTTTTGGTGCAGTGGTTAAAACCAGGAGTTGACTGGGAGAACTGAACTCAGCACTGCAAGCACAGCAAACAAATACTAAAAGCTGTGTGCTGTTATTGAAATGGAAGTAGGATGGGCAAATTATCTTTCAGATGTGAAATCAGTCTAAGGAAGTTGACAAAAATGCTTGTTGCTACCTAGGGCTGTATCATTTTGGTAACTGAGAAAACTTGCGCCTCTACCTCTAGTCTTGTAGTATTTTGTGGTGTTTTAGCTGCAGCTGAAAATTTGTATCTTTGCTAGTGTGGTGTATTTGAAAGCATTTTTTTCCCCCTTTAAATGTGATTCAGTGACTTAGAGAAACTATTTTTGCAGCTTGCTTCCTATATTGTTGGTAATGGAAAGTAAATGCACAGCAAATAGAATTTCATGCTGGCAAGAGCTGTGAGGAAAATAAATTTTTTATACATTATGAGCAAGTTCTATATAGTAACAACTTGTGGAATGGACTTCTGTTCCTTCCCCTATCTTAATCTGTCCTGGCTCTTATGTAACTATAACCTAATTTCTAACAGTTTTTAAACTTAGACCACTGGCTGAAGTTCTGCTGACTGCCCAGTGACACACATTGGCGTCTTTCAAAGTGATGATTGACATGACCTGACAGAAACATGAACTTAAATGATCTTATTAATGTAAAATGCCTCACTGCAGTCTATTTTCAGAGTGATCTCCTATGTAAGGAGGTAGAGGTCCTCTGCCATGAAACTTGAGCTCAAGCTGGGATGAAGCATTGTGGCCAATGTTCTTCCTTCCTGAAAAGCACTGATATGACAAGGCATAAAAATTCCACAAAAATATGATGGAAAAATGAAATCAGGTTTGGATGCTGTTTGGAAATTGAGTTTTGAAGTAAGGTAAGTAGTTACCGTGCACCAGCAGCAGGGCAGCCCTCAGTGGGCATTGTGGCTGTACTTCATGACTCTTTGGGAGTTTGGCCTCAACCCCTGCAGCTGGAACTCTTTTTCATGTAAGTGAATTAAAACTTTGTGGGAAGGACACTGAACCTTGTAGTCTCTCCTCCATTGGCTGTATGTCATGACCTATCTTAGTATCTTGTCTGCAGCAAACATTTATAAAAACAGAGCAGCTCTACAGGAACCTTGTCACTGCCAGGCAGTGATAACTAGGGATGATATTGTTTACTGGACTGTGTGAGACCTATGTTCAAATCTCTGGCTTGGAGAGTCACAGCAGAAATTTAACAAAGGGTTTTCTGAGGTGTAAGGAGTGTCTGAGTCAAGTCTTTGCTTGATGCAGTCACTAGGCTCTCCCTTCTTTAGAACTGAGCAATTTGAGTGATTATTCTGGGACCTCACTGTCTTCACTCTGGAAATTTCTTTAAATCCCTCCACTTCCCGCTTTGCCTCACACGGTGGGATTGTCCTGATGATCAGCCAAGCTGCCAAATGACCCCCTCTCCCCATCTCCAACTGGCAGCAATGGCAGGACCCTGTGCCAGGTGAGACACTTGACAGGCAGCTTCTCTTTTCCTGCTGTGCCGGGTCCAACTCAGCATCCAGTGGCCGCAGGCTCTGCCCACTCGGTCCCTTCTTTTCCCAGTCTCAGGCCATAGCAGTTGCTGAGGTGTGGTTCTTTATAATTTTGCTTCCATGTGCAGCAGTCAGCTTGGGTAGCTCTGGTGAATTTAATTGGCAATTTTGGGATCTGGGTGCTGTCACTTCATCCCAAGAAGTGCAATCCCTTGAGCTGGTTGTTTATCTGGGGCTGGTGTGGGAGAAAGGCCAAATCCCCCTGCCTAGAAGTCTGCTTGGACAGAGTAATAACCATTCAGTTTCATTATGCAGCAGCACCATTCCCACTACCCCATTTCTCTCTGAGTTTTTAGCAACCGGAGCCTCTATTTAAATAGAAGCTGGATAAATTTTACTGGGAATGAATAGTAGCAAATGTACACAGTCATATTTGTGGAGATTAAGATAGCTGAAGCCCAATCTCATCAGCTAGCCTGTAAGATGACCTCTATAGGAGATGCATGGGAATTTTCCACTAGTTACATCATTTCACTTGTAGTAGGTGTATGGTGGGGATTGTATATATTTTGTTCCTTTCTGCTGCAGTCATTGCCTGGAGCTGTCAGGTGAAAACTACAGTGTGACTGCATTGACCTGCCATCCACACTCCAATGTGTGGATGGACAGTCACATATTCCTTTGGGTGAGGGCATTTCTCTAGACGAGGACAGGGAAGAGGATCACTCACTTGTACCAGGCACAAGGAAAGCAGGAGGCACCATGTCCCTGCAGCAAAACTGACTTGAGAGAGATAAGAAGAAAGAATAGCATAAAAACTGTTCAGCTCCAGTCCTTTTTGCCTGCATTGAAAACAAGGCGGTGACATGATCTCACTTTTTCAATACCTTTTCTGACCTTGTTTTCTTTGTGTTTTTTTGGGGAGGGGGTAAGGAGGGGTGAAGCCTGGAAAAAAAAAAAATCCCTTAATCTAATGTTCTCATACTTGCTAAATACTAACTTAAAAGAAACCATATTATATATTAATAGGTACTATAGCTGTTTTGGTGGAGTTATCTCACTGGTAGTGACCCATTGCTGGGGATAGCTGATGTCTCAGTCTTCCAGCTCTAGAGAAAAGTGATGGTTGGTGGTAGGGCTTGACACAGTGAGGAGATAAGGCTTAGAGGAGGTTAGGGACTTTTAGGATTGATATCAAAGTTGTAGTGAAGATAGTTACAGTGATCTTTGCTTACCCCTCACTCCTGTTAAATTCAAAGAGGAAAAGGCAGATTTAAGCTGACTGGAAAACTTCACAAATTTGTGCCAATTTGTAGGGCGTGTGTGTGTGGTTTTTTTTTATTTTATTTTTTATTTTTTTAATATTTTATTTTTTATATTATTTTTTAATATTTTATTTTTTTATATATATATTTTTAATATTTTTATTTTTTTTATATTTTCTGTCTTGCTGTGTCAGTTCTGGGGAAAGAAGTGGTCTTTGTTTTTCCTTTATTCTAAAAACTGAGCCAAAGTCTCAAACCTGTTTCTATTTTAGTTAAAAAACAAAACCCAAATCACCCCCCTCCCCCTGCCCCCCCAACAAACAAAAGAACCCAAACTTTCCCCTCAATCCCCCATTAAACCAGGATTAGTTTGTGATGTTTCCCCTTCCTTTTTTCTGTTTATGAAGAGAGTTAAAGTATGTTTTTAATGCTATGTTTGGATTTTTTTTGTAAAGCTTCCTGCCACAGGTTTACTGATCACTTAAAAAAAAAAAAAGGCAAAAATGAAGTATGTATTTATGGATAATAAAGGCTTGGAGAAGTTATCGATGTTTTATATCCATCTGAGACTCCTTGGGGTGCACCTACTCACCATCATCTTCACTCCCTTCCTGAGTCGCTGGGGTGTTCATCTGCTTCAGGCTGCTGGGTTGAACAAGTCAGATCTTTCCTTTTTGTATTCTGAAGTTATATCTTGTTTCCAAAAACTGTCTTTAGACTGATTAAAAGTTCTGTGAGATTTCAAAATGCCAGGTCAGTGGCCATAAGTTAGTGGGAGATGAGGTTGCCAAGCAGAATAGGGGCCAGGGGCTTATATTGAATGGTGCCAGTGGGTGATGGGTTAATGAGTTAGTTATACTCAGCAGAGTGCTCAGTTGCCCTTAAGCGTGTTCTTACAGATTGGACTCTGAGTAGCCCCATGGCAGGAACTGTTTCTTGTACAACTTTAGTGGTGGTGTTAAATTAGGGTCAGAGTCTATTGCACTGTGCTGGAAAGGAATCCTAAAGTTGTAATTAAAATTCTAATCCCAGAAGGTCAGGGGTTGGAAGGGACCTGGAAAGCTCATCCAGTGCAATCCCCCCATGGAGCAGGAACACCCAGATGAGGTTCCACAGGAAGGTGTCCAGGCGGGTTGGAATGTCTGCACAGAAGGAGACTCCACAACCCCCCTGGGCAGCCTGGGCCAGGATCTGGTACCCTCACTGAGAAGAAGTTTCTTCTCATATTTAAGTGGAACCTTTTGTGTTCCAGTTTGTACCCATTGCCCCTTGTCCTGTCACTGGTTGTCACCGAGAAGAGCCTGGCTCCGTCCTCCTGACACTCACCCTTTTCATATTCATCACCATGAATGAGTCACCCCTCAGTCTCCTCTTGTCCAGCTCCAGAGCCCCAGCTCCCTCAGCCTTTCCTCACACGGGAGATGCTCCACTCCCTTCAGCATCTTGGTGGCTTCGCTGGACTCTCTCCAGCACTTCCCTGTTCTTCTTGTTTTCCTGCTGGCTGGCCAGCGTTAAAGTCACACCAGCACTGCTAAGGATAGTTAGGGAAAGACTGCAGTTGGAGAAATGTCTTGCTATAGGAGCATGTGGGTGTATGAGTGGCGATGGTACATGGCGTGGACTGCCAAGGGTCTGTAGCAAAGGCCCCGTGCAGCAGACCCTGCTTCTGGGGAGGGCTCCAAGTGCTGAGCAGAACATGATGAGTAATGCTGGTCCAAAGAGGAGACCTTACTTATTGATTCTGTTGGAGCCCAGACCAAGTCCAGCGTGTCCCTCACTGTGCTGGAGCAGAGGTTTGAATGGGCTGTGGGCTGAGCATCTCTGCTACCCCATCCCAGCAGGACAAGAGTGGCGTTAACTCTGCAGTTACGCTTCCGACAGCAATAAATTCTGACCTGTTCTGTTCCAATAGGATTATAATGACATATTATCTCATTAGAGTGATGCTAATCTTTCAAAGGCATCTTCAATGGGAAATTAAATTAGAAGGAAGTTGTAGAAGTACAGTAAACGGTTGTCCTTGTGGACCTTAATAATGCTCCCTGTGTTAACAGGGCTGCAGGGTCTCATCTGCACTGAAGATTTCCCTGCCACAGGGCAGCTGATGCTTATATATTTACACTATTTTACAACCCACATGCAAAGTTTGCTTCCAGAGGTGGAGAAAATACAGTAAAAAAGTGATGTCTGAATGGCAGTGCAAAGGCCATTGGTTTAGGAAAATGTGGAAAATCACCATTCCTAAGGTCCTATGGTGTAGTTAATAATGTTTAAAATTACTTATTTTGCTACAGGAAAAGAGAATAAAAGCGATTAATTGTAAAAATGTTATTTCTCAGCTAAGATTGCCCTTTTTGCTGATGGGAGGTGATGTCTCTGCCTTGAAAAGAGCTTGAAGTAGTTTAGCTCTACTGATCTCTAGCGTTGTCTTTCACTTTCTGGTGGAATACAATGCATTTCTATTTTTATTCATTTCTTGAGATGGGCAGCTTTTGTGTAAAGGGTGAGCTTGGATAAACAGTCATTTTTGAAGTTGTCTGTGGAACCATCTGATATCCTGTTGGAGAGAGAAGACAATGCTGTGGAAATGAAAAATGAGTTTGTGTAAAAAGTTATCTTTCTTCCAAGATACTACGGAAATAGTGTTTCACAGCAGGGTTTATTACTTTTTTCTAAGATATATAGACATGTGTTATCAGTTTAATGCAGCTATTGGACTTATAGAGGAATAACATCACTTCCAAAGTTGCAGATAATATTGAGTAGATCTTAGAGAGTCGAAGAACTTTGTGTTAGTTCAGCTTTGGCCTTTGTTTGTGTCTCTTGGCTTCTCAAGAGCTTTTGTGTAATTATTTTAGTAATTTTCTGTTCACAAAAGTCTAACTAATACATGTTATATCCCTTTAAATGTAATTTTCTCCCCAGTGAAATACCAGACTATTTAAATGCAAATGGCAAAGGGAGAAGTAGGAATTATCTCACTGGATATTTGAACGTGTTGAGTGGCTATTACACAGGTACTTGTTTAGCTCAGGAATAGTGTATCTTTTTGGAAGACGTAGATAAATTTTTTTTCAGTGAAGAAATTTAAAATCTTAAAGATAAAATTGGAAAGTCTGTGGGGAAAAAAAAAAGTGCTTTGGAGGTTTATAGAATGTAAAACTTTAGACTGATCTCTTGCCATTCCAGGATTACGATATTTTCATTCTGCTTTCTTGAATGAAAAGGATACAGGCTCAACCCCTTTTCCTTCCTTGTCCTTGGTGTTGGCATTGCCTCACTGGATTTAATGAATGTCATCTTCCTGGGTGTCATAATTTCTGAGAAGGAGAACAATCTTTGGAAAGCCTAAAAAAAAAAATCGAAGGAGACAAGATAATTACAAGGACTGTTGCTATCTGATGGTATGGAGGTGCACACATTCTCTGCTTGAAGTGCAAAATCTGGGCATAATCAGGAGCTCATGCATAAACTCCCACGCATCCGGATGGAGTCAGAATGGAGGCTGTGGCAAGTGGTTATTTAGGGTGGAACGAGATTCCTGGCAGTAGAGCTGGAAACCTCTCTGCTAAGAGTCACAAGGCCATCCTTTACATTTTGATTTAAATGCACTGAATTGCAAATGTCAACTTCTGAAAACGTCGGCAGTAAATTGAGCGTCTCATTTGTTGACTGTAAGGAAGAATATTACTGTTTTGAACATGCAAATTGAAAAGCATGAAAACAGTCTTTTATGCCTACCTTGAAATTGTTGATTTGCAGCTGCATGGCTGATGCCTTTGAGAAGTACAAATGATTAGAATAGTAACATTTGTCTAGATCACTCTGTATTTAGTAATAAGAGTCTCATGGGTATTGAACCACTTGGCTGAGTGCAAATTGTGAATCGTAGAAATACAGTACACGAAAGCAATCAAAATGCGGTATCTACTTTTTAACTGTAATGTAAATAATATTCGTCTGCCAGCTCAAGGAGAATGCCTGCAGGAGTTAGTAGTAAAAAATGAAATAATTGTCAGGTGTGCCTTGCAGGGCTTTTATAGTATGACATACTGATCAGCCCCTAATAAGAGATGGGACAGCTGTTAGTCCAAAATTGCTCATATGAAGTGAAACAGCAAAACCTCGTTTTAAACCCTGACCTTTCTGGTGCTGATCCCTGGGGCAGGGCAGAAATTACCGCTGCCCTTTGGAGTCTGATGGTTTGGTGATCCTGCCTGTGCTGACACAGTACCTGTGAAGTGATGCAGAGCTGTGATGGATGCCATTAAATAAAACTGCCTCAAAAATTGGTAACAGTTGTTATAATCACTTCAAGACACATAATGGACAGATCACTCCTGCACTCCCCTGGCCTCAGGCTGAGTGATGACATGAAATTCAAGCTGCTTGGCTTTGAAACACTATGTCCCTTACAGGAAAATAGTATAGAATTTAATAGGTGCTTAACAATAGCTGATGGTTCTTATTGCCTGTAAGATTCCTACTGAACATCAGAAGATGTGTTCACAGGAGGCACTATGGGAAGGTCAGTATGCTGAGGTGAAAACACCTTCACACCCTCATGCTTGTGTTTTATGTATGCTCAAGGTGTGGAATGCCTTTTTTGCTCTACGAGGAAAGCACAAGACTGCAGAGGGCCCTGGGAGCTGGACTGAGGTCCTGCAGGGGACCTCCTGGTGGACCTGCCTTGGGTTCAGAGCAGACAGAGGAGTGCTTGCCTTTCTGTTTGTCCTCACTTGGAGACCCCAAGGCAGAAGATGTTTTCAATCATTTGGAGAAAACTCGAGAGAGAAATTTCTACTTCATTTTCCCTTAAGCCATTTAACCCCCATGCTGTACCTTTTTTGTGAAGATGTAAATGGATGCTTTTGTTTTCCCAGATATTGTCTTCCATTCCAGACTCAGAAGGTTTATAAACCTTGGTGAGCTGGAAAAGAAGGTGCTGAAAAGGCTGGTGACAATCGATCTACTTTAAGATGACTCTTCATTAATGAATTAACTCTCAATCAGGACTTAATTTGCTCTTTGGTCACTCCTTAGCATTAAAATAGCTTTTTCATCATTTCTGATTCCACTGTTTTACACCTCTGGTGTGGAAGAATACCTGGCTTTTCTTGAAAGGATCCTGAACCCACCGAGTTTACTAACAACTTGATTGTCAGACAGGATGTGAAAATACCCCTAGTTTCTTCAGAAGGTGTAGTGACTGTCATGGTAAAGTATGCTAATTGGTATCTTCACATTGACACTGCGTCAACTCTTACCCCACCAAGGATTCAAAATGCAGCATCCGCTTGGCTGGAGAAGAAAGATGATGCTTTTCCTGAGCCAGTAGTGTTTGCAGGAAGCAGCGTGAGGTCTAAGTGTCTGGTGTGTTAGTAAAGTCTTTGAAGTCCAAGTTATTACAATAATTCCCTTGGTACAAAAGAAAGGACAATGTTTCTAAGTTAGAGATGTTTCTCTTTACGTTAAACACAGTGGTGCCTCCCAGGTCCCTTTCCCCTACACTGCTCTCTAATAGGTCATTCTCCAACTCCCTTTTGCCATTTGCTAAGGAATCCTGGGATGAACATCTGCAGATTGACAGGAAAATAAGTATTGATATAATGGGCTGGAGGCTGGACGTAGCTGTCAGCAAATCAAAGACACAACGCAAGTACTCAAGAACATTTTAGCTGAATTAAAATTACTTTTGCGGTGTAACGTTCATGTGGATTCAGAGTTGTTTATCTAGCCAGTTTCTTAATATGATAATGAATGTTAACATCTGTTCTACCAGTGATTGTCACTGTTAAGCAGTTTCTGATTTTGTGAAGCTTCCTGTGGTGATAATGAACCTTGGAGTATGAAGAAATTCTTTAATGTGTGCTGTGTGTCTCTTGTTCAGTAGTTTTCTTTGTGTATCTAATTTTTTTGCCCTTTTAGGATTAAATTTTTTGTATCTTGTCACCTTGCAGCAGAAAATAAATGATTGAAACTACAGGAGAGCCTGGGAACACATGGGTTGCTGAGTCTAGTCTGCTGCAATCACAGCCATCTCTGTAGCAGATGTTGAATTGAGACAATTTCACAGAAACATCCGTTCTCCTGCACATCTCCTGAGCCACTGCAAGTACATCATTAAACGGCTCCCATGTCTAGAAAGAATGAAGCTGTTCAGTACAAAGACCAAAAAGTTTCACATGCTGTATGTCAAATGCTGCAGTGGGAGGGAGCGGGAGAAAGAAATCTCCAGCTCTTCCACAACCCAGAGATCCTTGGCAAGCCCCTGGCTTTCCTGAACAGTCCACATGATTGCCTTCCTCAGTATCAAAGCTGTAAATATGTCAGCTGCCTTTAGATAATGCAACTGGAAGTCCCACAAGGGAGATCTGAGCTCTTTATGCAATGGGTTTGAGAGGCTTTTAGTGCAGAGATTTCAGCTTAATATTTTGCAGCCTGTTTTATCCTTCTAACTCTGCTGAGGTCACTAAAGTCAGAAGAGGGCTGAGGTTGCCCATTTCTGTTTTATTGCCATGGAAAACAATTTGATGCATACAGAGAGCTTCCCCTCCTCCCTCCAAAGCTTCTGCTTTTATTAGTCTTCCTTCCTCTCCTCATTTCATCCTCTATAACTTCTTCTCCTCATGCTTTTCTTTCTTTCCCAGTTTCCAAATTGCTACATTCATCACTGTCGGCTTTCCCTTCTTTAGTAAACTCCTTCAACTTATCTTCTGCTTCAGATAAATGGCTTTAATTTAATATTTTTAGATGCATCCAGGTTTATTCTGAGTTTTCCTTATGCATAATCTTTTTTTTTTTTTAGATATAAATATTACATTTTTATGTTGAACACTATTTTGTACTCTGGTATTTTGTGTGCCAAATTTCATGTAATCTGTGGTGCTTAAATGAGGAGTAAGTTAAGGGAAAAAGATCTACAGAAGATTTTACTTTTCCTGGAGTAGTGCAAGAAACTTGTAGTTTGGGAAGGGGCAGAGAAATGCACGGGTGCATTATGGCTTCAAAGCAACATTTACCAAAAGCAGACAGCTATTTTTGAGTTTGGTTTGATGCATTCAGACTGACTTTAATGAACTACACAGATTTACAGTATTGTCGGTCTGTTATTGCTAAACTTGCTCCCATGGAGATATTGGATATGGAAAAGACAGAAGGGATCCAGAAAAAAGCAAAGTCTTATAGGGATCATCCAATGTGGGAGCTTAGACCTTCCCAGCTTTTGCTCAGTGAGCCTGGGGGAAAGTGGGCTAATGGATGCCCATTGAAGCTGGATATCATGGAAAACTGCAGGAAATGTTATGAACTTTCTCAAAACTGGTTTGTGAGATGCAGAGCCGTTAAGAAAACAGAGATATGGTTGTATTAGTCTGGATAGACTATTCCAGGCTTTTGAGTTCCTTTAGGAGCGTGAACCACATCGGTTTTCAGCTTCTGAAACTACCCCTTCTAATGTCCCCGGGAAAATTCAGTCAAGGTTTTGGTGCTTTCTGAACTTGGTGGCTGTGCAGGCTGCCGGCTGCTGCGGCACTGTGCACACCTTGTTATTGCCTTTGTGTGGTGGGGGGGGGTTTATAGGTTTCGTTTGGCACTTTGTGTGAGCTACGCATTGATGCTGTTCCAGAAGAAATCTTGGCAGGGCAAATGCGGTAAGGAATTCTTTTCAGAAGTGGCAGTGGGAGGTTTTGGAGACAGAAATGTGAGTTTTATTTGAATGTTGCAGGGAGAAAAAAAGTCTTAGTTTTGAAATTTATCTCATGGTTTTGTCCTCTCCTTATTTTGGCCATGTTGCAGTCCTCTATTTTCCCGTTGCCTCAGATTTAAGCTTGTCACAACCTCCCAGCACGCCTGTGATGTGACTTTTCCTGGCACGTGTTTCTTGTACAAATGTCTTGGCGGTATTGTTGGGCTTTCTTCCTATCAACCGCTCCCTTGTCATCTCTGGGTCGGGCGGCTGGGAGGTGTCACAAATCACCCTGGTTCATCAACACTGTTCTTCTCCAGTTTGTGCTCCTGCATCTCCATAAATTGCACTTCAGCCCTGCAGTGAGTCTGCCTGCTCATTTGGAGCATTCGCACTTGTTTCTTCTCCTTTTGTCCATCGCTGACCAGAAGATTTGTGCTATAATTTTTTTTATCCATTCATACATCAGGGGAAAAGTGCTTTTGCAAATCTGTAATAATAATCTTGAGTTTATTAGCAACGGTCTTATTTCTGCATCAGCCCTTTTTTTTTATGCTGTCTGTAGACTCATCTGTTTTTCAGGATTATCTAAAACAGCGACTAAAACTACAGAACTGACAAACTGAGAGTTTAGGAGAAATTTGGTTATAGTTTAAAATGCCAGGGAGAAGGGAGCTGAAATGCCATTAGGTAGAATGCTTGCAAACATTGGGTAGAATACTTTAAAAAATACATGGCCTATTGCTGGCAGACTAAAACAATATTATGTTTTTAGTGTTTTATCTGAAAGCTTATATATAATAAATGCCACTGATGTGAATTTGAAAATATCACTGGCTTTGTAGCAAAGCTGTTGGAGTGTGATGTTTAGTTTTTTTATTGCCCCACTAAAAATAAAACAAAAAGTGTTTGTTGCATAGAGGTTTTTAATTGCTGCATTTCCCTCAAAGGACCCAGCTGAAGCTTTAATTTACTGTCTTCATAACTGTGGACAGTGCAGGGAGTTTAGACTTCAACTTTTGGTACAATGGCCTTATTAAATATGGATGTGCTCTTGCCACGTAAGGGAAAGCTAAATCAGACCAAATTTGTTGCTCTTTACATAATTATGCATTGAGAACAATATATAATTAATAAACTTATAATAAATTCAGGCTATGGGGTGCTATTACAACTGAAATAGAAAATTTTTTAAGGTGTGTTTCCTGTGTCTTTTTGGGAAAACCCTACAAATAGGGATGTCACCCTAATAAATCACTGGAATGACAAATTTCTTCTATAGAAGTAGGAGACGGTTTGAAACTCAAGTGAACCGGGGAGATCTTGCTTACCCCATTTTCTTTTTAATTCCAGTTTTTGGCATTGTTTCCACGAAGTTGCGTAGTTAAATTTAAATTGATATAGAATTAATACTTTATAGCTCAGTTTTTAATGTGCCAAACAAAGTACTTCTGGATGCTTTCGCAGTGTAACAAGGCAGGAAGAATACACCTAAAGACTGAGAAGGACAGGAATTCGTCAAAAGGTGTGAAATTTAACAGTATATCTCACCTTTACAGGTAAAGGGAAAGAAATAAGACTGTACTGTTGATTTTTAGTTTTATGGGTTTTCTATTTTATTGGTTTTTCTATTTTTAGCTTGGGTTTTCTATTTGTAATATTAATCTCTCCTGTCTCCCATTGATTTGCTGTATTTTAGGGGCCTGAAGTAATGAACTAAATCCTGCTCAAGCAAACATGCTGATAATATGAAAGGAAAACAGTGGCACCACATCAGCCGTACCTTCTAGTTCTGCCTGTGTTGGTTGTTCTCAGCCAGAAATGACGCAGTGAAAAGCAGCGCTTAGGACCACAAAGATGCCCGCATGGCTGGTGGCTGGCGATGCTTCTATGAAAAAGATTAAATTATTGAATCAAAACATGTTTATCTTTTGTTGTTGGCAGTGGAATAGTTGACTGAACGCACCTTTTAACTAGCAAGAATTTTAGTACCTTACACTAAGATATAAAGCTGCTTAAATTAATTGCATTTAAAAGTTGGAGGAGCGACTGACAGAATAGATGTGATTTCTTCTATACGCGTGTCTTTGTCCTTGTTCTGCTGCATTTCCTACCTGCAGCAGTGAAGGTGGGATCTGTTGAAACATCCTGGGCTGAGAGAAGTCGAGGTCAGGTTTCTGCAGACTGATATATGATGATCTTATTTATCCTTCTTCTTGCAACACCATAGCAACGAGCTACATTTTCTTGTTTGGCAATCAATACGGGAATTTATTCTGCCTGGCAACTGAATCTTGGAGCGGCCTTGAAAGGAGGAGGTTTAGGGGTTTTATGCTGATGACTGTAGGTGGAGTAGTTGCCACTGAGCTGTTTGATGGTGGCATTTCAATGGAGCTGTGTTGCGGCGATTACTTGGGCATTGAGATGATTTTTTTTTTTTCCTTTGAACCAGAATTTACAAGATCTGTTAACAGGCATGTGGTTTTTCCTGCTTAGATGGAACTGGTGACATTACTTTTAGAGGGGAAAAATAGATTTCCATCATATAGATATCTTGTCTTCCTTCACAGATGATGATGGAAAGATGAAACCAAAATTGACCACTCTTTTTTTTCCCCTTAGAGTCTTGATTTCTTTGCAGTGCTGCTGCTGTCCTGGCTTGGCTCAATCTCTGCTGTCAGGGCATGAGGGCAATGAATAAAATGTTCATTTAAAGTCTCCACATCAAGTGTGTTCAAAAGAAGTAAGTCAGCCTAGAGAGCAGAAATGATTTTTGACAGCTACAACAGGGAAGAGATTCCGCTGAAATTCTGTTTAATCAACAGTGTTCGCCAGCTCATCTGTTAGTTTCAGCTGTACCTAATAATTCTGTTATGTAAACTTTCCCTCCAAAATTTAACTTCATATTAATGTCTGATAACCAGCAGCTACCTGTTAAAAGCTAGTAAATTCAATGTGCAAATAGGATTTCCCTTCTGCTAACACAGAAGATAATGCAAGGTTAGAACAGGAAGGCATAGTTGTGTTTTTCTGCCTTTCTTGGTTTCCTTATAAAAGATTCAAAGCTTTCCTATAGTTTAATTAAACTTCAGCTGCTGAATTTCAGTGCGGGAGAAAGTGAATGAGATTTTGAGGCCTTTGTGGGGCTGGACAAGAGCCAGTGTTGCCTCCGACCTTAATAAATAAGAAGGAACAAAATAAAGCCCAAAAGATCCAGGATTAATAGCATTTCTAAATATGTTCTTCTCTTACAGCAGGAGACATTAGATTCTGTCCTGTCCCCCAGGAACCTTCCCGAATCAGATGGAATTTTAAGGATAAAAATAATCTCCCTGAAGAGCACTTGGAAGAAAGTTGTAAGGTAGAGAAAACTTCAGGGAATTAGTGTAATAATTCTCATGGCTCTACTAAATAAGTAGACAGCCACTTTGGGTGTTAGTTAAAGGTTCACAGTAGTCTTTCATGTTGTAATGTGTTATTAAACAATTACAGCTTTTACTTGTTTGTGCTTGCAAGTCTTTCACCTGTTATTGTAGCCTGAGCCTTTCAGCATCAAGTTTTAAAAACAATAAAGATGCACTAAAAAGCCACAACCCCAAAAAGAACACAAATAAATGCCCAAACCTCACACAAACCCAGGAATAGAAATGCCCAAACCTCACACAAAAAGAATAGAAAAATATTCACCTATTACTCAAAAGTAGGTGTGTTAGTTCCCAAATTATGATTTGTTTGCATCAACATCTCTCGCCATGGAGTCTGCAGTCGTTAAATCCAGTGTTAGAAACTCCAGTTATTCCACGGTAGGCAGAATTCAAAAGCAAAACTGAAGGTGAATTATCTCTCAAAAAGATTTCAGGTATTTCGGCTGAAGTTTGAGGAAAAGATTTTTTAGTTTGATTTGCCTCCTTGCAGTACACCCTTTGTAGCTAAGGTATTTATGATGATGTTTTTGCCTTATTTAATATTCCCAGTCTCAGTGTATTCCACACAGTGAGTGGGTAGGTGGTAGCCCAGTGATGTTTTACCTGGTCCCTGCTCCTGGTCTCCAGCGCAGGTTTCTCATGGATTTATCAGCAAGTGCAGCAAAATCTCTGGGCTGCTGCATCTGCTGCCAAGAGAGCCCTTTGGCCCTGATGAGATCACTTTGCATCTGATGAAAGGATAGCGTGCGACCAAATGGCAGGTAGCATGCAGCCCTGACATTTACACTGCAGGTTTTTCTCCCCACTCTAACCAGACACCGGACCACATGTACTCTCTGAGGATCTGTTCAGGAGTAGCCGATGAATAATTACTGCCCCTCCTAAGCTAGAGAGCTCATCTACTTGGAGAGAGTATCGCTATACTTATTTATTTTCCTTTCTTGTCTGGCTTGGTTTTTCTGTTCTCTTTATCCTGCAGTGGAGGGGAAAGGGACCTGGGGGTGCTGGTGGACAGCAGGATGCCCATGAGCCAGCACTGGGCCCTTGTGGCCAGCAAGGCCAATGGTACCTGGGGTGGGTTAGAAGGGGGTGGTCAGTAGGTCAGAGAGGTTCTCCTGCCCCTCTACTCTGCCCTGGGGAGACCACACCTGGAATATTGTGTCCAGTTGTGGGCCCCTCAGTTCCAGAAGGACAGGGAACTGCTGGAGAGAGTCCAGCCCTTTATATATGAAGTGCTTTTGTGTGTAATAACTGATAGAGGAGAGATGTACAGAAGTGAAGATGATAGAGAAAATAATATTGTTCTTGCCTTGTCTTCACCCTGCAGACAAAATTTAACATACAAAGTAGTTGGCCACGGATATACTGTTTCTCATCTCAATGGATTTTGCTAGCTTTTAATTTTAATTCTAATTCTTTTAACTTTATGCTTACCTGCCTTCTTGGGAGACAAACATATTGCCCTTTTTCTTCCACTTTGTTTCCCCATGTTAGCATATGTTGGTAATTATAGCTATGAAATGAGAATACTGTTATACAACAGTGAATACTGCAGTAGTTATATTAGGCTGCACTAACCAGCAGAAGATTTAATATCTTCTACATGCTTTAGGTCAATTAATTTATAAAATGAGAACATCTTGTACAAATACCAAGATAAGTTGAAATTTGGGACTTAAGATCAGTTGCATCCCACATTTAATTAAGCACACATAATAAATTCCAAATAGCGATTATGAAAGAAAAGAGGGGGAGGAGAGGAAGGCCACATATTGGGAAGAAAGTTTTCTGCAAGCTACTTAGGAGTAAATGAGCCCTTTCTTTAATTATCTGCGCTAGTCTTTGAAATGAGTGTCTGACTACAGCTGCTCTCAAAAACTAAATTAAAAGCTGTGAAGAAAATCCAGTTGTGTTCAGAAACGGTTTGCCAAGACTTCGTGTTCTAAAATGGCCAAAACCGAAGTGAAATTTGGGTGGCAGAAATTCCCATGCTGGGCTCTACCCTTGGACCTTCAAGAAGAGAGGTGGGATTTTTAGGATGATGATGAGCAAAACCCTGAGGTCTTAGACCGGATAAGTTAGTCATTGAATTCAGTGTGCTAAACCATGAGAAGGGAGGTTGCCGTACTGAGAGAGCGCGTCTGGATTTTCTGGTATTTGAGTGGTAATAGCCTCTCTTGGGCTATTAACTGCCTGATAATGTTTAATACAGTGATGAAGTGCACAAGGTCATAAGTAGCATAGAAAGCGGGGAGAGGAAAGGCACTGAAGATAAGGTGTTGTTACTGGTTTTAATATAGTGTAAAATAATATGGTATCGAGGCAGAGTGGCTCTTCTGAGAGTTCACTCCTGCTTGGAAATGTAGGGTTTTCCAGTTCCTGGTGATAACAGGGCTTTGGAAATACAGCATCCTCCCCTGAGGCAGAACTTAGCAGCATCTGACAGGGTTATGCTGATTGATGGGGTACTTTGAGAGATGTTTAATTCCCACAGAAATTTATTGCTGCTCAAGAATAATAATGGGGACCTTGCATGATAAAGAGGCTTATAAGAAATGGCTGTTTGTCTTGTACTGTGTTTGTAGCCTTTTGTTAAACCTTTAGCCTAACTCTTGGACTAACAATTTTCAGTGGTGTGGGATTTCTTAAGTCTATGCTTTGATCTATGAAATATTATTTTCTTGCTGTCATGTGTTGTATGAGCACAGTTAATGCCACTATAAGCAGGTAAAAGGATATTAGTAGAGGGCAGGAGGAAAGGGGGGAAAGATAGATGGTTTAGAGATTTTAAAGGGTACTACCAGCATTAGATGCTTAATGCCAATTACAAGTGGAGAATAAAGCATCCGAACAAATTGGAGACTTGCTGTTGCTGAGGCTTAAAGATCACATGTTACTTAAGGATTATATGTTGCCATATAAAATGGTTTTCCAGATAGTTGCTGACTGTTGATAGTGTTGTTGGGATGGTGACTAGAGGCACAACTGCAAGTTATAGAGGCCTTAGCAATGAGGTTCCAGTAGAATGGATGGAGAAGTTATCTAAGGAAAAGAAAATCATGTGCTCTTCAGATGAGAGCAAAGCTGTGGAAGTGAACTAGAAGAAGTTGCTCAAGACAGTGAGGTGGACATACATGGACTTCTCCAAATCTCTACTGGAAAAAGCTTGTTTGAGAGTTGAATGAGAGCTTTGAGAAGTCAGCAGACATGGCTTCCTAGAGAAGCAGAGATAAGATTAGATATCTTCATCACATGTACACTGAAATCCTTCTTAGTAGTGAGCATGCGCCTTTGTTTATTTCTGTGGTTTAGTAGCCTGTAGCAGAATAGGGCACCCTGGACTCTGTCAGAGAAATGAGTTGAGCAGAAAAGTGTTTTTTGAATGTGCACATAGTACTTAGATCTGTTTGCAGCCCTTGCTGAATCAGCTATCACTTTCAAAGGCAAAGTTGTGTCAGTGTATGAGAAATGATTTGGTTTTGCTTCAAATGGAGATAAATTAACAGAAACCACCCCAGAGTGATCTGAAACCTTGGATGTAAGCTAAAGAAGATCTAAAGAATTGCATATTAATCAAATCGTGACACTTTGTTCCTGACTACTTGTACTGCTGTCACTTGTCTGCACAGAAAGTCAGTTTAAGGCCATTCTTAACAGAGTATGACTGCCTTTCCTAATTCTCGTTAGAATCAAAGGTGTCATCAGTCCTCATCTGATTTTGGAGGTTAATATAAACCCTTTTTTTCTCCCATTTTTACCTTGATTTTCAACTCTGTGTGTTTGGGGGAACACTTCACACTATTTCAAGCCTTTAGTTTATGGTATTGCAAAATGCACATCTTAAAAATATATTTTTCCAGCTTATATTTTTCTGCCAGGTAACTCCCAACCTGCTTATGAAGATGCCACCATGTTAGTTTTTGGTCTCAGAGTCAATTCAGTGGTGGTCTTTCTCAAACTGGCAAAGGCATCGTTAAGCTTTACAAGAAGAGACAGTCTGTATGAGGGTAGCAAGAATTGCCATCCCTGCCTGTAGCTAGACTGAGCCTGTCCCCAAAGTTCCTTGAGACTGGTTTAGTTTTGGTGTTCTTTCTTCTCTGTTCCTGTTTCTGATGCAATAGCTCAGCATACTGTTATTTTTTTTCCTTCTGCGACAGGAGGCATAAGTGTTAAAATGCTTATTAACATAAGCCAAAGCTATGAATTCGAATACACCCACATTCAAACTGGAAGCTTGCCATCTGGGCTCATCTCTGTGTTAAACCAGTCTCTGTTGCTGTTTGCAGACTATCTGGGATTGAAGCAGCACTGCAAACATCAAGATGTCTTGCTTCCAGAGGACTTGAGTTGCATTTTGGAGAGCTCTGTATGAGTTTTTGACTTCAAGCATCTCTGATTTCTATAGCTGTTGCTTCCTTGATCTTTAACATACATGTAACTGCATTAGTACTGTGGTATAGAGGTTTTCATTTGCTGTGACGTGATAGAGCATGTAGAACGTGGAGGTTCTATCGGAATTGGTTGTTTCAGTGGTTCTCATTTGATTAAATATCTAATGGTTTAGTTGGCAAACTTGCTATTTTGCTTCACTCCTGGCAACTCTGTTTCTATTTAATTTGCTGGGTTTGTGTTTTTTGGGAGAGGAATAAAGAAAAATACTGAGTGATTACTGACAGTGCTGCCTTAAATGCGAAGAGAAGTTAAGTGTGATAGAAAGGTGGTGCTGCTTAAAGATGCTGTGCTGGTGCTGGATGGAATATTTTAACATTTGTTTTCATCTAACATGAGTTAGGTTGAAGGCTGGATTCGTGAGATAAAATGACATCGAGAGTTAGGTTATGCTGCTCCTATGAGTCTTGCATGCAAATCACAGTGCAGACTCCATATGAATGATAGCAAAGTTCTTGTAAATGCAAATTCTTTGTAAGCAGAAGTTAGCTAACATTTGCACTTAAGCGGATGACAGGAAGCAAGGTTTGCAGAAGAACAGCAGCAAGCAATACAACTTCATAGTAAGGAGGAAACCAAATATTATTGTGTTACAATCTTATGTACCCACTGAATTTATTTATAGGTCTCTTTAATCATTCTTCGTCTAATCACTTCAGGAAAAAAATGTAACCCAAAACAGGGTAGAGAAGGAAGAGTGCTCAGAACTTAAAGGCTGGATGTGCTGGTGGGAAACCTGCTTCTATGGCAGTAAAGCAGATGTATGAAACAGGTGAAGGCTGCTCACTAACATTAAGATCAAGTGACATAGAGACACATTATCTCTTCTCTCTTCCCTCTGTGTATGGCCTCATCTGTGCTGTATATTAGGAAGTATCCCTTGGCTGCACTTGGCTGGGTGGGCTGAAGTGCTCCAGGAGGATGCCAGCAGTCTGGTGATGCTCAATCCCGGTTAGTCACTGCTGTGAGCCTGGTGAAGTCATCTTGTTTTTCAGTTTCTAAATTCCCTACAGTCAAATAACATTGTCCTTTTTTTGTTCAGAGAATGCCAACAAAGCTGGTGCAGGGTCTGGAGCACAAGCGTGATGGGAGCAGCTGAGGCACCTGGGGGGTTCAGCCTGGAGAACAGGAGCTGAGGGGAGACCTTCTCATGCTCTGCAACCACCTGAAAGGAGGCTGGAGCGTGGAGGGTGTTGGTCTCTTCTCCTAAGTAGTAAGTGACAGGATGAGAGGAAATGGCCTCAAGTTGCACAAGGGGAGGTTTAGATTGGACATCAGGAAAAATTTCTTCATGGGAAGGGTTGTTAGGCTCCCCAGGGCAGTGGTAGAGTCACCAGGGGTTGAACAGATGTACAGATGAGTTTCTTAGGGACGTGGTTTAGTGCCAGAGTTAGGCTAATGGTTGGACTCAGTGATCTTGAATGTCTTTTCTAACCAAAATGATTCTATGTGTATCCTTCTTTAGGCATGGCCTGCACATGTTTTTGCTTGTCTGGTTATCTGTGCTCTTTATATGCGTAGCTTTTAATGGATATACTTGTATGAAGTTGCTTACTTTTTCGAAAGGTAATCACAGATGCAGTCATAGGTATTGCTCAAGGCACATTGTGCTGGAAGAACCTGGCTCCATCTCTTTAATAACCTCAGTGTAATGATGGGGTGGCTGATACTGCCCCCCAAGCAGTCTCTTTCTAGGCTTGACCAAGCCCTGCAGCCTCAGCCCCTTGTGACAGGGGAGGGCTGCACAAGCAGTGTGGTGGTTTTGCTGTTGTTTTTAATGCTCCAGTTTGTCTATTGAAGCAGTGCTTTGCCTCAGGTCTGCCCCATCCTTCTGCCCATCTGGGGAGGCTGGTGGAGAAACAGTGTCTTGGAAGATAATGGAAGGAGCAGATTTTTCATACGCTGGTGGCAACTGGAAGCAAATGTGCAGGCTTTCCAGCAAGACTGCTTAATGAGAAGACTAACAAGCAGAATGGTGTTGCAGGACATTTGGGATTCATTAGCGTTCTGAACTTGTAGGTGTGTTACCTTTCTATCTGATTCTTGGTTTCCTAGTCATCCGTGAAAACCTTCCCCCCCAGTTTTATAGTAGGAAATGGCAATATTGACAATACAACAAAATTTCTGTCTATTCAGTTTCAAAATCCAGTAACAAATACCCACATCAAAATAATCCCACTAGAAAAGAATCTGAATACAGGATTTCACTGAATGTCTTTGCTCACACTTCTAGACAAACCTCTATGGCGAGATGGAGTTAAGGCTGACGTGCTTGTAATCATTTAAGAGAGGGGGGGGGAAAATCATAACAAGGGCTGTTCGTTATCCCTAAATAAGTACTGCATAACAGAAAATGAATCATTTACTGTTAAAGGAAATCCTAATACCTCAAAATGTGAAATACAACATTAGGTACCCAAGTAACATTGACAGTATCAGTGCTGCTTGATAACCAAAATAAAAATAGCTAGTATTTATAGTATCAAATTAGAATTTTTTAAAAAATTGTATTTCTCATCCTCTTCTTGCCTCAGAATAGTGCTGTATTTAAGGAAAGTTGCTACATTCATGAGCAGTGAGCATGGTTCATTTTGAATCATGTGTAGATATATTTGGGTTAGTGCCCTATGTGTAATGTGCATATTTGTACTGCTCGCTTTCATTTGTGCGTGACTGTTTAGTGCATTAAGCCTCAGTAAGAAATGACATTGATGGCTTATTGATGTGGGATATCAGAATCGGATGGAGTAATGGGGGAGTGGATCAGGCAATTGGTGCAGCTACATCAAACCATTTCATAGATGGATTTGCTGATATGCTGAATGCCAGAGCCTTCCAGTGCCCGATTCCTCAGCTAACAAGCAAGCTCTGACCCTTTACCCCCGTCACATCTGGCCCAGGAAGAGCAGCCGGTCAGCAATAACGCACCAGCAGTGTTGGTGCTGGGTAGGTGATTGCAACCTCCTGTGTTCCACCAGGTTGCAGGAGGATACACTTGATCAGCTCTTCTTGATAAAGGCCTGGCCAATGTTTCTGAGGTTAAGCCCAAACACAGCCAGGACTGTTTTGTGCAATGCTGCAATGAAGAGTTTGCATTCTGGATACAGTGAAAAATAGTTTTTTATGTAAGTTAGGTTTTTTGTGTTTGCCTTTCCATCCCCTGACCATCACCCCATTTTATGTGCTTGTTTATGAGTACAGGAAGGTGTAGGAGCTTTCTGTTAATGTTTCAAAGCTTTCTTGTGTCATTCAGCTCCTCAGGTATGTTCTGGACTGAAAGAGTCTGTCCCAGTTCTGCCGAGTTCTGTACTCAAAAATAATATGCATAGTATTTTAATTAATTTTGATTATGTGGAAGGTTAGAAATATCTCTCTTCATTTAGGATATAAAAAGGCCAACACATGCTAATTTTCTTTGAATTAATTAAACTGGAGTAATTAAATTCAATTTAAGTAATGGTTTTACTTGTACAGTTGCACAGTGCTATCCTCCCCAACACATGTGCTATAATTCTCATACCCAAAAAAGTTCAGATCCCCTGTTAGAGAGGAAGGAAGATAACACACGGTTTCGTTGGGTTGCATGGCTTTTGTCTAGGGCATGAAAAATACCATCGTATTTGCAATATGTATTTTTAGGACAACAGGTTGATTTTGATCTAGAAAACGTGTTTTCTGTCTCAGCACAGAGCGATGTTACTGCACAATTCTACACCCCCTGCTCCTGATCCAGCATGTGCTGCTGAAAATAAACACATTTTGTACCTTGACAGTGATTGTGAACTGCTTCAATTTATTAAGTCCCTTGAGGCCTGTGTTCAAGTGGACAGAAATGGCAGTGATGAGCATTTCCCTAAACTGAGAAATAATTGCCTAATTTGTGGCAGGGGAATGGTGACTACCTGACAATTATAACTTGGCAGAGAATGAGACTTTCTAGTATTTGTTATTTGCATGATTCAGGAGGATAGGAGAAATAAATGACCCTCATCCCTCTCTTTCCCTCCTCCCATACGCTCAGAGCTGTGGAAGGTGACCCAGAGGTACTGGGGGCACCTCGAGGAGTGGGTGCTGCTTGGCCTCTCCTTGGCTTTTTATATTGTTGGCTGATACTGTTTTGCAGACAGAAGAGTAGATAGGAGCTTAAGTATGTTTCCTTAATAACAAGTTGGAAGAATCTTCTTTGTGTTGTGTACAACTGAGGCAAGTGCAGAAGTTTGCACTTAAACCTATGGAGCTTCATTGAGATGTAAACACTTGGGAGAAGCTTAGGAAGTCACTGGGCTCTCTAATGTTTTGAGATTTGTGACAGTACTTCCAAGTCCTGCATCAGGCTCGAAGAAAATCATAACATTGGCTTAGGCTTTAGGGGGACACTGAAGTTTTAAAGATTTTTTTTGTTTCCTATCTTGGACTGTTTGGTAGTTAACTCCTTTCTCTAAAGCCACAAAAGCTGAAAGGATTCTTAAAACAAACTGTGAAACTTGAGAATCTCTCAGCCTGAAGACAAACATCAGAGGCCACAAGTTAGCAGCACTGTATGACACGCAGGCGGCACCAAACAAATCATCATGCAGCACCAAAACAAATAATTGTCTTTGGTCAGAGAATAATGTAATGTTATCTGAAATACAGAGTGAGATCTAAGTGAGCTAGGCTATCCAAACCCTAATAAAAAAGAAACACCCCCCCCATGGATTTAGCAGTGAAAGGCAGCTTCCCCACCCTTCAATTTCTTGTGGGATATATCACTCAACATTTCAATTACAGCATATGTCAAGGAAAAGCCTCTAAAGATAAATTAACTCATTTTAATATTTGCTGTATTTAATATGTTAATGTTTTTGTACCTAAAAGCAGTTAAAGGATACTCTGTTAATGTGCGACACAGAGAAAGAAATGACAGTCAGTGCATTCCAGGAAGCAGAAGATTTTTGATTAGAAAAGCCAGGCTGATTAGTTTCACTCTGCGCCATTGCCGTTGTGCCACTGAGCTGTTGTGCGGTCTGTTGGCTGTTTGTCTGAATATAAATAACTATAATTTTCACACTTGTCTCTTGCTACAGTTCGTAAAAATGGTTGGTTATAACATCAAATTAATTTCCTATCTGCTGAGCAGGTTTTAATACAAGTAGTTCTCAATAGAAAAGTATTTTATGTTTAATAAAAAAAAAAATAAATGGCCTTAGCAGCACGCAGGAGTCCTGTTTCCAATATGCTCTAGTCAGGGTGCTGCAGGAAGGCTCTCAAGCTCCCTCTCCCAGGCACAGCCCCTCTCGTACCTGGGGGTTGACTGAGCCTCTGGGCTGCCAGGGCTGCTGCATTAGAATAGAATTGAATAGTTCAGTTGGAAGGGACGTACAAAGATCATCTAGTCCAACTGCCTGACCAATTTAGGGCCAACCCAATGTTAAAGCAGGTTAAGGGTGTTGTTCAAATGCCTCTCAAACGCCGACAGCAGCAGCAAGTGGAGGGGAGGCTGCTGGCACAGGGAATGAATTTCCCTCTGAAAACCCCTCTGATTGCTCTTGGAGATGAGAGCAAAACCAAGGATGTAGCTCTTCACATATCAGTAAGTTTCTGCATGTATTCAAGGAGAGCAGTGTGGTGTTGCAAAGCTGTTTTGCAGAACCTTGCTTTGGGGCACCTTTTCCACATCTGGAGCATAGAGCCACAAGAACAAATATATTGGACAAGACCAAGGTGCTGCCTGGTCCAGTATCCTGCCTTCAGCTGTGCTGACAGGTAAATGCTGACAGCAGAGGATGGCTGTGGAGGGACCAGGCATCCGATGTGGGGCTGTGGCCTCCAACTGTTTGTGGCTTGTGGGCTCCCCAAGCCAGTGGATCACAGAATGCCAGAACGTCAGGGGTTGGAAGGGACCTGGAAAGCCCATCCAGTACAATCCCTCCCGGAGCAGGAACACCCAGATGAGGTTACATAGGAAGGTGTCCAGGCGGGTTGGAATGTCTGCAGAGAAGGAGACTCCACAACCTCCCTGGGCAGCCTGGGCCAGGCTCTGACACCCTCACTGAGAAATTTCTTCTCAAATTTAAGTGGAACCTTGTGTGTTCCAGTTTGTACCTATTGCCCCTTGTCCTATCATTGGTTGTCACCGAGAAGAGCCTGGCTCCATCCTCCTGACACTCCCCCTTTCCATATTGATCCCCAGCAATGAGTCCCCCCTCAGTCTCCTCTTGTCCAGCTCCGGAGCCCCAGCTCCCTCAGCCTTTCCTCACACGGGAGGTGCTCCACTCCCTTCAGCATCTTGGTGGCTGCACTGGACTCTCTCCAGCAGTTCCCTGTCCTGCTGGAACTGAGGGGCCCAGGACTGTACACAATATTCCAGAGGCAGTCTCATGGAGGTGTGTGTTATGTAGGATTTGTACCTAAGTTAAGCTACTTGTGCGAGTCTGACTTCTGCAGCCCACTACACTCTTCTGTTTCCAGTACAACACTTTCCAAATGATGATTTCTAATACTTGAGAAGTCTGTGAAGTTTTTCTCGGGCTTTCCCCAAGCCTTTCCTGTACCTCCCCGGGGAGCGGAGCCCCCGCAGCGCTGCGCTCCTGGGTGCTGCACCAAGGCAGGTTCAGCCTGGGCCAGCACGAGGGCTGCAGAAGCCTGGTGTGGATGTGGGGGCTCCTCACTGCTGCCCTGGGCTCCTCTCAGCAATGGTCGCTCAGCCTGGCTGGCCTTGCGCTTACTTTCCCCAGCAGGTACAGGGAAACGTAGGACTGGGCATAGTGCAATTTGTTATCTGGTCGTAGTGAAAAAACTTTACCAAGGCTTCTGTGTGCTGGTGTTTCAGGGGCTTCTGGATTCATTAATCAGTTGATCAAAACAGCAAGAGGTCTCTACAAGCAGGCTGATTTCAGGTTTTAAATTACTGCTATTTTGGGAGCTACAGCTGCTTTTTGTGTTCACGTGACTGGTGAGAGACTGGTAATTGGGCTCCCATGTAAAGGTTTTCAGGCATGTAGCAAGGAAGTGCAGGTGCTATTGTATCAGGTGTCTTGAATTTTTCAGAGTAACATGTTGAACTTTTCAAAGTTTAAAGATTTTTATTTGGTGCATAGGTACAATGACAGAAAAACCTTTAACAATAGTTTATGTAACATTTTTCTTCCTCTGAACCGGACATGATTGAAAAAAAAACAAGTTGGGTTCACATTTGTCCCAATTATTTGTGGAATTTCGTGGAGGTATGCCCTTGAAAAGCAGCAGCAACGTGACCTTATCATTACTGATTGTTAAATCACCGAAAAGACCATTTGAGTAGCTACTACACACAGAAAGGTAGTAGACTTTGTTACTCCTTTGGCTGTTCTGCAGGATCCCAGAGCTCCTTGGAGCTGACAGCAGGAGCTGTGCTGGTCTTGGCTGAAAATCAGGAGTTCTTCTCCCCTGCACAAACAGGTAGTTTCATTTATAGCCCTGGGTTGCGTTTCAGTCCTGTGCTCTCAGGAGAGCTGCTGGAATTGCAGGTGTGCAAATTAACCAGGCAGTAATTGGCTAGCAGGAGAATAATGGGTTTTCTTGCGTATGGCTGATCTTAACTCACTTGTAATGCCTAAAGTAGAAGCCTGTTGGCTATGGTTGTTTTTGTTAGTGTCTGTATTTGTAGGATTTCTAGCATTGGTTGTACGTGAGAAGTTTGATTGAGAGAACTGAGCAGCTTGGTCCTTGTCCATGGTGTTTTTCCATGGGAGTATCTCATTCTAAGGAAACAAGGGAGTTTACTTTATAAGAAAAAAAAACTGGCAGTTTTATTTGATATTGATAATTTGATTGTGCAGGCATTCATCATACTTCAGAGGCTTGCAAAGGCTGTTTTGTAAAGTGTCCTCAAACAGTTTCTCTTTCAATATGCCAACACTGGAAAGAGATGGGGGCAAGGTGAGGCCATCATCTCCTGGCTGTGTTTGTTGTTGGTCGCTGGCACCATCTGTGTGGCTGCTGACCTGTGGGGATGTTTTCTTGTGCAGGTAATAGTTGTTGGCTTTTCCCAGCTTAGAGCAGTGAAAGATCAATTATTGATTTACCATCCCAGATGGTAAAAATCCACAAAATGCAACAAAAAAACCCACCAAACAAATCCTGCCTCTCTCATGACACCAGTGTGGTCATTCCTGTAGAGCTCATGCTATGGTTATTCTGAGTCCTTTCAAACCCCGTCTGCTGCTCCAGACTCCTGGGTTCTCAGTAGACCTTTGCCATTTCTGAAAAACTGGAATTCATCATTGGTTGGAGATTATAGGCAAAATCTTGACAGATCTGGTGTTTTTTCTATAACTTCTGAAATGTCCCTTCAATGGGGCTAGCTTGGGCTGTTTTTCTCTGCCTGCCTGGGTTGTAAAGTGATCCCTGTAGAAATGAGCTAATGTATCTGTGCAGTAATAATGCAATAGCCCCATGCTCTTGCACAGGAATTTTTGTGGAAAGAGCTCAAAGCTCATCTCGAGGGAGGTCAGATGTATTGGCTCAGCATTACAGACATGATGCTGAAGTGAATGGACTCACTCAAGGTCACCCAACAGGCCAGCAGCAGATGTAGGAGCAGACCCTGCACCTCCTACATTGCCCCTGGGGTTTGTCTGTGATGTCGTGCTGCTGCAGCTTCTGTTTAACACAAATTACAAGCAGCTCTGTAGCTGTTGATGTCCAGCTGGATCTTCAACTTCCTTGTTCTTTGCTGCAAAGTCATGGATTGGCACTGTTAAAAGAGAGTAACAGTCACATTTGTATAACTGTTTTTTGGAGATGCATTGAAAAGCTGATGCTGGCAGTAAAGTAGAAATAGGTTAACTCAGAGGAACAGGGTGAGATCCCCAAGAGCACGAATCACATTAATATCTGTGGCTAATGCTGTGTTAGCTATGAGAAGAATTAATTCCAGTTGTAGCTATGGCTCATGTCATGATGGTGATGCTCAGTTTGCCATAGGTCCCTCCCAAGGTGTGAAGTCCCATGGGAGGGGTGAAGCATCATGATGCAGTCCACACAGAATCACAGAATCCCAGAATGTCAGGGGTTGGAAGGGCCCTGGAAAGCTCATCCAGTGCAATCCCCCCCGGAGCAGGAACACCCAGATGAGGTTACATAGGAAGGTGTCCAGGCGGGTTGGAATGTCTGCAGAGGAGACTCCACAAGCTCCCTGGGCAGCCTAGTCCACTGTTCTGTCACCCTCACTGAGAAGTTTCTTCTCAAATTTAAGTGGAACCTTTTGTGTTCCAGTTTGTACCCATTGCCCCTTGTCCTATCACTGGTTGTCACCCAGAAGAGCCTGGCTCCATCCTCTTGACACTCACCCTTTATATATCTGTAAACATTAATGAGGTCACCCCTCAGTCTCCTCCAAGCTAAAGAGACCCAGCTTCCTCAGCCTTTGCTCATAAGGGAGATGCTGCAGGGCAGGGAGCCTCTGGGCTCCAGGACATGTGTCCATGTTCACGTTTTCAGCCCCAGCATGTCACTGTTATGGCAGAGACAGGGTCAGGCCACACTGGTGATGGTTGCTGAAGCTCCTGCCCTTGCTGTGTGGTGGGGAACACAGAGAGATGAGAGGGGAGGCAGGGGCAGCAAGCCTTGCTGTTGACAGTTCTCCTTTACTCCAGTGAAGTGGGGCTAAAGAGGCAGGTTAATCAAAAGGTATCAGGAAATCTCACATCCTGCAAGGAATTCAGGAAGGTTCTAATGACAGTGGATAATCCTGTTTAATAATGTTGTTATAGCTTAACTGCATGCCTTGAGGTACCCCTGTGTTTTTGTGAATTGTAAAGCTTCCCAAAGAGTGTTTGCTTTCCTTATTTGTGTGTCTCCATATTCTCCTGTTGTAGCCATCCTGAGAGCCCGACTGCCGCTCTCCCCAAGCTGCACGCAGCGAGTACTCCATGTTGTTCATCGGTACTGACAGAGTTATTGTTTCTGAGGAAATTTCTGAGAAATGAAATGCATGTTCACTGCATAAAGAATAAGGAAAGATACCAGTACTTAGTAAAATGTATTTGCAATCTATCTCTCAAATAACCATTCAGAAATTATTGTGAATTTCAGGTCACTTATAAGAATGGATGCTTTGCAGTATGACTTTTCAGTGGCAGAGTATATAAAATTTCACAATCTGTTTTTATTTATTTTTAAGTCATGTTTACTTCAAAGCTTCTTGGATATTGATGGAATTACCTTTTTACTAATACAGTGACATCTCTCTATAAATCAGAAGGTTTATGGCCTTGACTCATGCTATTTTTATATTCCATCCATCTAAACAACTCACAGCTCTTGCTAGATAAGTATCTGAATGTTCTTCCTGTCAAATGTGTGCTATCACAAAATACTGTTCAACAGAATAGGTCTTCTGATGCCTTTCAATTTTTGGTATAAATATATAACCTTAGAAGTACTACAGGCATTCTTCTTCCTCCCTCACTCTTCCTCTTCCAACCTATAAACTCAATTCAATTAACTTTTGAGCATGGGTGGTGACAATGTGGTGACTGTACACAGCAGCTGAGATAAGAATGTGAGGTGCTTCTGTGGATATCTTGAAGCTTTGGTTTATTCTGCCTGTGGTAAATGCCACGGTACATCCAGCCTGTCCTCGACACCAGCTGTAGATAAAGTTAGCGGCTTGTTAGCACAGCACCACTTGTATTGGTGTCCTTGGTGCACTGGAGATCCAGGACTTGTATGTTGAGAGAAGTGCTTGTTTCTTGAATTCATTGACATGAAAAGAAAGAATACCCTGGAAACTTTGTCTTAGCTTTTGCTAAAGCTTGTTATAAACCCTGAATTTTGGGTTTAACTTAACTTGGCACTATGTGTCTGACTTCTCCCCTTTCTGTAGCTGTCAAAAAGCCCTTTATTTATTAGCACCTACAGTGTAGTTGTTCCAGCACTTTAGATTTAAAACGTGATCTTTAAAAGTGGCAACCAATATAACACTGGATGTCAGCAGCACATCCATCATGTCAGAGCACTGTTTACAAAGACAAAAACGTTGAGATGTTATTCTAGCAATATTTACATGTCTCCTTTCTCATACTTCATTTCTATGAAATCCATTGCTGTTTAGTGTCTGTCTAGAGCTTCCTGCAGGTGGAAATGGGTGCAGGCTTCAAATCGCATTGTAGCACCGCATGGACATTGCTTTTCTGCAAAAGGGAACTTTGGAGGTTTTATCTTGACAAGTCATGGTTTTGGGGTATTAAAAAAGTGTGAAAGCATATAAAAGTCAAACGAAAGCCTGTAAACTACATGCAGTCCTCTCCCAAATCTGTTTTCACTTAAATCTTTGAGCAGGGTGTGGTGTGTTGGTGTGTTTTTTGTGAGGTGTGTGTGTGGTTGTTGTGAGTGGTTTGTGTTATTTTTTTGTTTTGTGTTGTTTGTTTGTTTGTTTCCTCCTCCTTCTTTCTCCCCCTCCTTAAGCCCAGGGTAGGATTTCTCTCTTTTACTGTGAATTTGAACTTTTTATTCAGAAAAGGCATCTGATGACTCATTCTTTCATTTTTTTTTCCAGTAGAAATCAGTGTCTTATCTTTTTTCTGACATATTTCTTTCTCCCAGGATCTGGGATAAAAGAGGATATGAATGTTCTTTTTCTGTTATGAGACTGTAGTTCTTAAAGGGAAGTTCCCTTGGAGATGGATGAATTACAGGTAATGGTTTTGTTTACTAGTCCTGTAATGCAGCAATAGGTGCATTTACCGGAGCTCTTCTAAAAACTCTGATGGCTGTATTTTTATTTTTGATCAAAGACCAAACCCAAATCCCATCAAAGTCAGTGGGAAACTACTGACTTCTTCAGACTTGCATTAGAGCTGTGGGCACTGCAAAATGCTTCAAGGAAGAGCTAATATCCAAACGCCTTTCTTCAGAACACCTTCGGTGTCTTTTTCTTTGTTAGCAGAGAAACAGCATTATGGATATCCTCATACTCCTTGGAAAGGCTTATTTCTTTAGATGGGACTTGCACTCACAAACAAACGTAGCCCAGTTCAGTGTCACAACTGGTGCCCAGCAGAGGCTGTGGGGACAGCAGGGGAGGTGGTGAAGGTCCAGCACTCCCATCTCCAGGCACGTGTTGCATCCACAGCACACTGGACCCGAGTGCCAGGAAGGGTTAAGTGGTTTCTGCTGCATCTGATTTCATTGCCCTGACTGTACTGTGGATGCAGCAGCCTGCATGCTGCAGTTGCAGAGCTTTGCAGAGACCTCCTGGCCCAAGTGTCCATTTTCCCTTCTGGTTTTGGGGGTGTTTCCCTGTTTGGCATGAGCCCCTAAACTATGATTCTGCCTCTCAGGTGTGTGCCTTATGGCTCATGAATGCATGACGTTTAAGCAGTGCACCCTCTTGTCTTTGGGTGTTGTTGATCATTTGGGAGCTGGTTACAGGGAAACAATTACACACTATCACAACAGTAATATATGTTACTTAGTGGTTTTGTTTGAGTTTTGTGTTTCTGGGAAAATTAAAGATCATGTCATTGATGTTCTTTCAGCGCTTCTGAAAGCATCCTTGATCTAAAACTGGGTGGTTGCTGCTCTGAAACAGATTTTCTTTTCTCTGTGTTTTTGTTCCTAAAGTATGTGCTTTGAAAGGATACATTTTGAATATTTGTATCTTGAAACAGTATGTAAATTCACATAATTTCTTTTTAGGTTACTTTGCTTACCCAGTTTTACATCTAAATAAGTCTGCCTGGAATGCTCCTGATGGGTTCCCAAATTCCAGGTGCTTTCCTTAATTGTAGATTTCTGCAATACAGAGATGGAACTTCAGCTTTAATTACCTTTCTTAGTAGCACATGATGATTTTTGGCTGGCTAATCTCAGTCACTTCATCTCTCATGGAGTCTGACACTAGCACACTAGAACAGTAGCGTGTTGTTCTTTAAGGAAAACTAGTCTTATTCTTATGTGTCTGTGCATAACAGGGAAACTCTGTTTATTTTTGTAGCTGGTATTTATCCAGCTGATTGCTAATACCTTGTGACTGTTGGCTTTTGGGTCTGGCCCTGTATCTTGATGGATCTGGACCCTGGGACTGTAGGAGGTGGCAGTAGAAACCATGGGGTATGTGGGCAGGTGGAAGAAGTGAGGGAGCACTTTAAGAATGAGCTTTTAAAGGCAAACTGCTTTTAAGGAGGATTTCATTAAAGCATTTATTTTTCAACACCAGTTCTTGGAAAACCATTTGTTTTGATCTCTGAGACCTTATTTAGATTAATAGTCACCCTAACCCCCTGATAACCATTATAAACATATTTGTGATCATTTGCATCCTAAAAATTTGGCAGTAATTGGATTTGTCTGGGCTGCTGTTAGTGAAGTGCTCACCTACAGCCACCTGGGACCAGGAGGCTCTAACGGGGCTCAGCTGGTGCGGTGCAGCCCTGGTCCCTGTGCAATGCAGTGGCCGTTTGCAGATGGATTAGCTGTTGCTGTTCCACTTAATGACTTTTCTCTTCCCAGCTATTTCCCCACACTTGTAGTGCTGTAAAAGAACTGCAAAGGTGTGTGTGTGTGTGTGGGGAAGTGTAGTTGTGTTTTAGCAAGGGGAGAGGCTGTTTTTTTGAATGTTCCATGTTTGTTTTCAATGTGCAAACATGGAGGTCGGCAATATGGACCTCAGAAGTTTTGGCCCTAGGAAGCCTTTCTTGAGGTGTGTCATAAATCTCTAAAAGGAGATCACGATAAAATTGCTGATGCAACCTGATTATATCAGTGTGAATGGAACTGCCAAAATACAATTAAAGAAACTGCTTATATTCTCTGTCTTCTAGCAGGATATATTTGTTCATGTCGCTACCACACTTTCTTGGTGACATTTGATTTAATATACTGTTTGGAAAACATATGTGCTTATTCTTTCAGTGCTGATTTACGATGTGATAAGGAAGTGCCAAATTTTTTAGCGATACAACAAATCCTGTGCAGTGTGCTGTGTATGGTCAGCATTTCATCCTCTAGTCCCTAAATACTAGTGGATAGATTGAGAGAATTACTGTTGGCTGCCAGTTACTACAGATGCATTTAATATAGGTGATGTGTGGCACTACTTTGGCTGATTCTGCTGTTGTGCCTGGAGTATGGGAGGGCAGAACAGCTCATTGCGGTTTGCTCTGTGTTTTGTGAAGGCTCAGGCTTCAGATGGCCTGTGGACATGAGTCCTGGCTTTGTTTGGAGGGGTGATGGGCTGTGCATGTGTGGGGATTGTGGTGTGGCCTCCTCATGGTGCTTCCACCTCTGCCTCGGCTCTTCCCAAGGGATGATAGTCCCTTGCTGCTCCCTAAGAATGTCCAGAGGGCCTAAGCCAGGCTTATCACAGCCTGTGAGCAGGGGAGAACAGGTCTGGGGAGACTATACTGGTGCCTTTCAGTGCTTGTCAGGTCGGTCTAGACAGCATGAGTGGAAATGAGGGATGTGAAATAGCAGTTGAAACCTTTGCTGTAATGCCATCAGTATTGTTCTTATTTCCTGTTTATGCTTTTAAAGATTATTTTCCTGAAGGTTTGTTCTGATTAAATACTAACAGTTAGAATGTGGATTCTCAATGAAGTAATTCTCCAAAATTTGGCACTTAGTAGATGCATCATTAAACTCTAAAACTATGTCGCATGAACAGATGCTTAGGTCTAGCATGCGTTAGGTTGGCTCCTTAACTTTACACTCAGTTTTGCTAAATAGGCCTGAATAACTTATTTACTAGATTCCTTTTGACTAAGGTTTGATCTGGCTTTTGAGTAGAAACTGGAATCAAACATGCAGAAAACTGATACTTGAAAATAAATTACCATTAAAGGTTCTGAATAATGAAGCAAAATGTAATCAAAATTTATTTCCCATATTCCTGTGATGTGTCATCTGATGCTGGTTTATTAAAGACAGTATTATCAGCATTTGGTGAATTGAACTGATGGTTTCTGGGCAAAATACCTTTCTGTAGTTTTTGCATTCCCAAAGTTTTTATTAATAGATTACAGAAAGGAAATACATTTCTGGACCTGGAAATCCTAGCTGCACTTTTACTTTGAAAGAATTACATATTGAACTGAACTAGACTGAGGGGGAAAAAGATGTAGAGAGAATATATTGTTGGAACCTGTCGGAGAGAGAGCTAAAAGCTGAGATTCAGTTTATTATATACCAGACTCCAGACTCTTACCTCTTATTCTCTTACCTGTTTGAATCTTTACTATTACATTTGTTAATTTACTTTGCTTCAGAAGAAGTCCAGTAACATTAGGCATTGATGAATATTTTCATAATATGTTGAAATAGCTATTTGTAAAGAAAAATGCATACTTCGGATTTGAAGTTTTTTAAATAGTATCAACTTCTCTTATTAATTGTTGGGGTGGGAATGAATCTTTTGAATCAGTAAGCGCCAGTCATCAGATTGCCAGGTCCCAGTCATGATTTGCTGGGCTCCAGAGCATCGAATTGCCTGGCTCTCCAAACCCCGGGTGTTCATGCATGTAAAATCGAGCAGATGCTCTGCTGTGCTGCTGAACTGATGTTTACCGGTGTCACGGCTTTTTGTGGGGGTGCTCTGGGAGCAGCCATTAATTTGGCACAGGGTAGAGAGAGTGCTGGCCAAGAGGTGTTGGCAGCCTAGGGGACTTGGGTTGGGGGGAGGATCCAAAATGAGTCACCCAAAGGGATGGTGTGGAGGAGTTGAGACACTTGGAGGTGCTTCATGGAAGGGCCAGAGGCAGCAGAGTCTTGGGGCAGAGACCTCCCAAGGGACATTTCAACCTGAATTATTTCAGCCTCCTTCTCCTTTCAGTGGTTCTGCATTAGGGCTCTGCTGCTCCTGCCTGTGGGTTTGCACCTGGCTGGTGATGCTGGGCCCTGCTGCCCTGTCACCTCAGTCTTCTGTGGATGCAAATTCCCTGGTTTTTTCAACCTTCCTGTTGTGGTAACTTGTGTATTCTGTGTGCGTGCTGCCAAATACTACTGGAAATATCGTTAAGCCGTAAGGATTTATTTCAAGTTTATTCTCTTTGAGGGCTGGAGGAAATTTTCTCATCATTTACCAAACTGAATGTCTAATAAGCACTTGTATCACTTACTGAATTCCTAGTGATATGTATTTCCCAATAGGTTGAAGAATATTGCTGCAAATCAGCTTCCTTTATGAATGGCTTTTTATTGACTGTCACTTCTGGTTTTGCTGCTTTTGTTTTGAGAGTGTGGCACAGATAATGGTATTTGGCCCAGAGGAAAGATGCTTCAAAGAGTAATGGGGATTTCTTTAATGAGGATCATTATTATTTGTAACACACTGACCTGATCATGCATCGGGTTTCTGTTGTGTCCTATAAAACCACAGGTCAAAAGCAGTCTTAGTTTTTAAAGGAAATTCCAACCCAAGCATAGGTTGAATGTTAATACAGCAGACTATTAAAAGAACAAAGCATGTTAATAAAATAACTTTAAGGGGACAGGAAGGAAAACAATTGTTCATGATTTGATTAAGGAAGCAAAGAAATCAGCTGTTCTGGAGTTGAGGCTGGTTGTGTGTGCTGATGCTTCTCTCTTGTACAGAAGCCACATTTGACCTTTTGATAGAATACAGTATCTCATGGAAGAGAAAATGTCTCATTAAGAGTGAAAGTGATAGCATCTATTAATCAATGGTATGAAAATTATTTAGGCCTCAGACTTGGTGCTTAGATGCATCTCTTGAGAATCAATATTGTTTCCAAGTAACTAAAAATCAATAGGAGACATGGATTTCATTTTGGTTACAAATCATTAGTTTCCAGTGTTTCTGAACTGGAAACAAAATCTTTATAAAATTGCCTTTTAAAGAATAAACAGTATGCAAGAGACCTTGACGTGTTATGTCATTTGAGATACAGCACTTCGCAAGCATCTGATTCTTTAAGAGCTGCTCCTGTGGTCTTGCAACACCCTGTTGTTGCAAATAGGCTGCAAGCAGGATTCTGGTTGAAAACACTCCATCAGCACCTTGGGGATCTGTATGAGGAAGAAAACAATATGAGATTTTTCCCTCATTCTTTCCTGTGTCTTCTCATCCTTCTAATCCTTTTTGGAGTATGCTCTTCTATAAAATGCTGATATAAAACAGTGGACTCTCAGCCTTGTTTCTGCCATTGATCCCTGGTACTCCCTTGTATAAATCCCTTCCCAAAATGCTGCATCACATCTGCTACCCTGAAAACCACTTGCATCACAAGAGTGTTATTACTGTTTTGCTTTTGCTTCTGTCATGGCTGGGAAGAGACGGTTTGCTGTGGCTGTTTTCTTGCAAACAAACAACGAACCCCTTGAGCAGTGGGCTGAGCAGTAGTCTGGAGGAAAAGAGGCTGACGGGAGACCTTCTCGCTCTCTACAACCACCTGAAAGGAGGTTGGAGCATGGAGGGTGTTGGTCTCCGAAGTAACAAGTGATAGGATGAGAGAAAATAGCCTCAAGTTGTGCTGGGGGAGGTTTAGATTAGATATTAAGAAAAAAAATTGTGGGAAAGTGTTGTTGGGCATTGGAACAGGCTGCCCAGGGCAGTGCTGGAGTCACCAGCCCTGGAGGGGTTTAAAAGATGTGTAGATGTGGTGCTTCAGGACATGGTTTAGAGGTGGGCTTGGCAGTGTTAGTCTAATGGTTGGACTCAATGGTCTTAAAGGTATTTTTCAACCAAAATGATCTTATGATGTAAAAAGCCAAAGGAGTAACAAAAACCTACTGCCTTATATTACTTCTTGAAGTTTAGATTGGACAACAGTTAAAGCTTAAAGAAAAGAAAGTTGTAACAGAGGGTGGGGAGAGCAGAGCACAAACTTCTTCAAGGAGCTAAGGAGCCAGTGAGTCATTTCTCCCCAGGACAGAATCAAAAGCCATTTGTCACGCAAAAATAAGGGAGTGAATGTTGGGATAATGTCTGTGCTGCACTGCAGCGTTACGCAGCCGCTGTCCTATGCTGTTTCACTGAGTTATGATGCTGGAAAGTTAGCACCCCACCCCCTCTAATTGAGCGCCTGACCTATATTACTCAGGTGCTCAGGAAAGAATGGGCCTGTTGTGAAATTGCATCCTCATTAGCTGGAACCTGCAGCCCATTCATCCTGCTTCCCATCACAAAAAGCCTAATCAGTGTCCTTGCTTTTCTTCTATTAGATGATTCATACAGAGATGAAGGCATCACTGTTTTATCTTGGCTAATGCTTTTTATAATGTTTTGTCCTCCCCATTTCTCAAGTTGGGTTTGTTTGAAAAAAATATACTGGGGGAACAAAAGAGTTAGAACTGGGTGAGAGAACTTCCAGTCTGCTGTTACAGAAGGTCAAGAGTGCTTAACACAGACTCAAATCTTGAAGCGTAAATGACTTTTCTTGGAAATTCTTACTGATTTCATATTTGCACACTGTTTTGTTCCTCCCTGTTTCTTGGTAGTGCTTTCCAGTGAGGCTAAGGAGAAAAAGTCTAACTTTTCCTAGCTGTTACTGCGCTGGTATGTTAAATGTGCGATTAACACAAAACCACATTTAATACTAAGAGTTAAGAGAGACTTGGAGCAGGAATGAAACTTAAATAAATCTGTTTAAAGCTGTCAAGAGGAGGAGAGGCTGCTGGAGGAAAGTAGCGCCAAAGAAGCTCGGATTGGAGTTGAGCGAACATAGCAATAAAGTATTTGGAAGTGTTCCTGTGAATAAAACCTGCTCATTTGATTTGCTGGTGTTGTATACCATTTTAATCACTTATTTGCAAACATCTGGTTGAGCTAATTCTTATTCACAAGAACAAAACACAGAAGACAAAAGCACCACCGATACTTGCATAGATTTCTGAGGTATTCCCACTAGAAGTGACTTAGACCTTTTGGAAAGGTTTTTTTATTTTAATTTGCAAAAAGACTATCAAACATGTATTAACACATGTAATGAGGGAGCTCTTGAAAATCACAACCTGTTTGTAGAGTGTTCATGAGTTAAAGAAAGGAAGGAGTTCTGATATATGATGCAGATCGAACAAAGAAGGGAAAAAAGTGACTCAGGCGTTGCTGTAATGAAGTGACAGGTATGAATTAATATGCGCCTACCAGTTCATGCACAGACATGGCCTGGGGTATTACTACTTTCAGTTTAAAGATTAATCCAAAGTCTGCAAAAGTTAATAATTTAATTGCAAGCCTTGGGTACCAATGTGTTATGTAACCTTTTTAATATAGTATAGTTTGTAATAAAATAAATCCAACTTCTCTCAAGTTGCAGCTATTTGCAACCCTTTGAGAAGCACCATAGATGTGTGTTTTACAGCATCAACTTACAGCAGCTTTGTCACTTCAGACATATTCAGTGCTTTGGTGGTTTAACTGAGAGTGACGGACTTTGTGCAGGTTCAAGTTTTGTATCTCTACACTGTCCCAGTTTTATGCCAAATCAGATATTGTTTGCCCTTCCATAGCAGTCAGCGTATAGTAATGTATATTATAGTGGTATAATGGTACATTTTCTTAAGAAGTAACAGCTCTTTCTGTACTCTGAACGGTATAATTTCCTGGTCTTTGGCAGAAATACCAGGCTATGTTATTTTAAATTTTGTCCTTTTTCAGACGCACTGTGTGATCTCTAACATCCACCCACGTCCCTGTGAGACCCAGGCCAGCGGGAGAAGCTTTATTAGGTCAATGTCTCTTTCATCTTCTGTTGCCAGTTTTAGCATTTTCCATGTGAGAGCTCATCTGCCTGCTTTCCCCGGAGGTGTGGGGGCCTGGGGCCCTGCAGCAAGGGGAGAACACACCGGTCCTCAAGGAGCCACCTGGGGGGAAGGAGGCTACAAATCCTTGTCCTGTCTGCTCCTAGTCCGGGACAGGCATTTGAGCTTATGAAGCAGAGCTTCCCTGTTTCATAGTTAGATTTCTCTCTTGTGTTGAAGTAGGTGAGGAAAGGTGGAGAGTCCACATTCTCTTTTAAGGCTTTTTTTCCTTCAGTTTTTCCAGATGTAGCTTTGTCAGGTGGGGCTGTTGTTTTCACCTCATCCCTCAATGGCATTGCTGTGCTTGTGCATTGGAGTGATTATGGCAAGAAGAAAGTCCTCCTTGGATAGCTCATAGCTCTCAAAGAACTGCTTTATACCTATATTGTCTAAATAGTTGCTGGCTGGGGTTGTTTGTTTTTTCTAGAGCTCATAGCTAAGCACTGAGAACATAAACAAGGTCCTCTCTGGCTCCCATTGCTTTTACTCTTAGCTCTGTGCTCAGTTGTCCTACCCTGTGGCTGCTGTAAGGTGCTGAGGTTCGTCACTGTGCTTGAGGCTTTGTTAGGCATGCAACATTCCTGATGAAATCAACACTGCCTTTTACTCCCCATGGATGTTAATGTATCTAAAAGAAGCCTTCTGTGGTTATGCTTTGCTGGGTTGGAGGCAGTGAGGCAGCATTTTCCAGGGCTGAATCCGTAGCCTTTGCTGCCCATCTCTCCTCTAGACAAATGCTTTTCCTGCTGTTCCCCCTGCACAGCGACAGGCCTCTTGTCCCTGGCCACATGATCATCATCTCCAAATCTCACTCCAAGCTCCACTTCATTCCTGCCTCCCATACCTGACCACCCTGTCCCTCAGCTTCTGCAGAAACAAAAGTTGTGGCTACAGATATCAAACTCCACATTCTAAACTAAGGTTGCACCTCTGGTTTCCAGCCATTGTGCTTCACTTGGTTTTTGCTTGTCTGTCTTAATTCTTTGTTAAAATATCAAGGGAGATGCCATATATATATGGGAAATATTAAGTTGTACTTATTGAAATGGAGTATCCCAAGTTGAGATCCTGCAAAGTCTTTTGTATGTGCTTAACTGTACATAGCAGGTGTCTTCCCTGGCTGTAGGGAGCAGAGTTGAATGTGTACGTGCATGTGGGCAGCAGATTGCAGCAATCTTTGTAACACACCACTCAGGATCACCATTGATGAGTCTTTACATTTATGAGTAAAAAGACTTGCAAAAATCCAGTGGAGAAAAATATGATTCTTTCTTTTCCCCCTCAAATTGATAGTATAATGAGTCACAGTAGTAGTGGTTTTTCATTTGTTTATTCAGGTTCCTTTGCTGAGGCCATATTCTTATTGCCAAATTGTTTATGCTTGCTATAGTTTCATGATTCTGTATGCAGAAATGTATGTAGGAAAGAGACCACCTTCAACCCAGGCTTGGTACCTGCTGAAATTTGCTTTTGGAATGACCTACTTTTCTTGAAGCTTGTAGATGGTACTTTGTAAATTAATCTATTCTCAAGGTCCAGTCTAATCTACCAAGTAGGGACTGAAGGAACTTGTTATAAAGAGCTGATGATAAAGTCCAAATGAGGTCACTGTGTACTTCAAACAAAGAGGAATTATTAAAAAACATTTATTTAATGTGTCTTCTTTGAGACCAAAGGTACCAATTAACTAGGACATACTGCAAGTTAAGAGTTCTTTTTGCTGTCAATAACTGTCATACAAGATACATTAGTTCTCTTACAGGCACTCTACCACAGGAATTTTATGCCTCTCATAAATTAAAGCATGCGTTATTGTGAGAGAAAAGCACAAGGGCTCCTACTAAGTGTATGTTACAGTTAATACAATAATTTCTTTCATGACCTGGTGAAACTAATGACAAATAAATGGCAGGTCATCTTCTTGGTAGTAATGCAAATACATTCTCCATTTTAGAGCCAGAGAGAGCACAAGTATTGTTACCTTTGATCTAGTGTCCAGCTCTATGTTGCCAGTTTGCTTGCTGTCTTAATCCTGAATTGATCCCAACCTGAAATTGATTTACTTGAAAAATATTTTAGGACATGCTAATGTTACTCTGTTTAATTGTATTTTTCTTCTCAGGTAAATTTGAGTATATCTTGTCACTGATTTCTGAAGTTGGAACTTGAACATGGCTACAGGTCAGTGCACATTTCAGCTGATGGGACTTTCTCAGCCTTCATCTTTATTCTTGCTTTCCTGAAAACTGATGGAAGACTTGGTTGGAAGCTTCTAGAAGTCAGTCAGTCACATAAGAGGTAAAAACCCTGCAGAAACTTTTTCCTTTGTTTGAGTCACTTCTGTATCCTTTTAGATTTAAAGGATGCTTTCTTTTCTTTACTATTGTAATAAGAATTGGAAAATATATGAGTTTTTATGTCCCGCAGATTTTTATTGTGGAAGAAGTGATAGTGTCATGGAAGTCAGCAGAACTTTTTCCATTACTTGCTTTTTTCTCCTAAATGTGTTGAACCAAGATGTAATTTTAAAAGCATTTATTTGTCAAAGAAGGGGATAATGAGACAGACAAATCAGCCTCTCAAGCCTACAGGAGGGGAAGTTGGAGCTTAAGGAGCTGGCCAGTTGGAGAAATAGCAGAAGTTCAAGAAAACAATTGTGCCCATGCCTGCTGCAGAAATAGGTGTCTAGAAATGGTTTCATTAGAGAAACTGTTTTTTTTCACCTGCGGCAGGCATTGCCTGCTCTGTGTTCCTGGGTATCCAATACTTATGTGGTGGGACTTCATTTGTCCCAAAGATTTTGGCATCTGATACAGGAACTGAGGCACTCAGTTAAGTGAGTTCCATTCACCTCTAGCAAATTATTGTTGGGGCTGATAATGTAGTGCCATAAAGTGCTATAGAATTTATCAGCTGCTCCAACTAAGCAGTAATGTAGACAAAACTTAAGTTTGATATTGTCCTACCTATGTCCTAAGGGTCAGTTGAACTAACTTTTTCATATGGGACTATGTAATTCAATTGGGATCACTTAAGGAAAATGAGCAAGAATAGTTTCACACCTTGACTAGGCAGAAGTAACTCATCTGGAGATGTTTACCCTGATTGAAGCAGTAGAGGTCTTCTGACAAGGAAGACTCCATGTTCACCTTCTATATTCCAGGGCTGAACTTGTGATTCTTAAATGCCTCTTTTGGTCAAAAGTGACAGGAAAGACAGCAAGATTTTGAGGGGAAGAAAGCAGAAGAATGGCTCTGTAGGCATGTTTAGAAGTATATAGGCTCTTCTTGGAGTTAACTTGGCGTTAGGAGGGACATCCAGTTCTACTGGCACTGGTAGATATCCAGCATTAGTTGCTGAGTTATGGTATGTGCCCTGTTTGCAAGCATATGCTAAAGCTGGAGATGCTTAATAGTTCTGCTATTATTGCTTCTGCTAGATAGATCTAGACAGCATCCTCCCAAATGTGATTTTGTTGCTGTGAGGAAGGAGGTAGGCACTTATGCTATAGATCGCGCGGGGTTATTGATTTCAAATGCAATCTGCACAGACGTTGATAAACTCCAAGAGTTTAGGAGGATTTCCTTTACTTGAAGTTTTTCCTCAGGTTTAGTCAGTCTTGAAACAATTGTAAAAAATTTCTTAAGTTATTCTTGAAACTTTTCTAGGAAGTAGAAAAAAAGAATTTAAGTTCCTCAACCAAGCCCTAAAATCCCCATGCTTTTACAATTTTGTGTTAGCACCCTGCACAGAACCTTCCCAGCAGGATTGGCCAATGCTGCCCCAGGGGTTACCGAGTGACACCTGATGCAAGGGAGGTATCTGGGTTTGGCGAGGAACAGGAGAGGTGGCCTGTCCTTTGGCAGACAGCCCTTCTCTAGAACTCTTCATGGAAACACCGGGAGATGAGGGATAATAGGTATTCCTTTTGTAGCTGAACAGAGATGTTGCTTGTAGTGTTACAGTTTTCATTTCCTCTGCTATTGTATGTTTTATGTGAATGTGTCCAGTAGCTCATTGGCTTCCTACTGAGGCTGCAGTACATGAACAGGAGGGAAGGAATCTTTGCTCCTAAAGCCTTTTTTTGAAAGCTTTGATTTTGAAATGGAAGAGTAGGCAAGGGTGGGAGGAGGAATGTGAGATAAAGCAACTTGTTCAAGACCATCCGGGAGGTCATTAGTGATGGCAAAGCTTCTATCAACTGACCGCCAGACAACTACCATGCTTGCTGTTGAAAGTAGCCTCAGAAAGAGACAATTTTGTTATCAGTGCTTTTTCTGCATGTTACTTATTGCTTCTCCTCTCCTGGCCTTTTGTCTCTAGGAAGCAGTTAGGACAAATATTTGAAAATCTGTAGTGTTTCCTCCTCAGTTTTCCTTCTTCACTGTTTTCCTCTTTTGTGGGGATGTGTGCTCCTCTCAAAACACTGAGAAACTTCTCTGACTGGCATTCTTCATGCTTTTCATGACTGAATTACGTTACATTAGCTGTTCCACACAGACATTGCAATGATCGATAGCATAAAAACAAGACATTGCTACAATTGCCAGTGAAGAAAGATTAACTGCCTCTATAGACTTCAAAGAACAGAAGGAGATGAATGGAATCAGGAAAATAGGCCAGTTTCTCCCCAAATGTGTAGAATATACAAAGGGCATCTCTTATGCCAAATTCCCTGTTGTATGACTGAAAGGTTAGAAGTGGGTGTGCTGTGAGTGCACAAGTCTGTTCTCTGTGAACACTGATTTGGCCTCTCACTCCTTGTGGGTGTTTATGCTGATCCCAGGGGCAGGTTCATGACAAAAGGATGGATGATGTTGGTGCTATTGCTCAATGCTGAGTGCTCTTGACAAGTAGGGAGATTAAAGAGTTGAATGCAACAAGAATGTATCAGGGGGATAATTGTTCTTTGGAAAGATTAAGAATTTGAAATGAGTATGCTTTGGGTATAGGCGTGTCAAGACACTTGAAGAATGCAGAAGTGTGAGGGGATCAATGAGCCTGCAAATATTAGCAGCAGATGAAGGGGAGTTCCCAAGGTTCCTGTTGGGCAGCGCTGTCATGAGCACTTCTATGGCACTGTGCACCTACCTAGAGACCAGAGCTCCATACCCGTTACTACTGACTTTTGCCATTTTGTGAGGCTGATAAATGGAAAATGGGAATTCTTCTGCACACTCAAGAAGTATAGGCCTTGATGACTGCTGAATGATGCACTGGATGCTAAGGAGCTCTCTGGGGTCATCTGCAGGGCTGGGAGTCAGACTGCAGTGGAATTGAAGGTAGGCACTAAGACTGGCCATTCCACTTTGATGAAAATTATTGAGAAATTCCTTTTGCAATGGTGAAAGCTGTACATCAACAATCTTCTCCTTCCTTGGGGGTTGGGCTGTTCAAGGGCAGCCGTGACCCTCTGAGTGCCCAGAAGACCCCTGGGGAAAAGAGCTGGCAGAAACTTCATCTGAAACTTTTTGGTTCAGGGGGTGTTTGTAAGCTCAAACACCTCACACTTGGCCCTTGCCTGAGGTATGCTGCAGGTCTGCCCATGCCATGCCAGGGACCTCGCTGGTCCTGACCTCGTCTTGCTGGCTTCACTCCTTGACTTGCCCCGCTGGTCTACCTCTGATCATGGTGGCTGCCATCATGGACCTGCTCTGCTCTTCTGGCTTGGCACTGTGGGACGCTGCCCTTGTCCTGCCTGGCACAGTGCCACTGTCTGCTCCTGGCTCACCTCCTGCTGTCACAGGCAGCTACATAGCTGTGTCCAAGTCCCAGTGGGTAGCACTGTGTGAATTCAGGATCTATGTCCTCTGTGGACTTGTGTGAGCTATTGTTGGGTCCCCTTGTCATGGTTTAACCTCAGCTGGCAACTAGGGCCATACAGCCTCTTGCTCGCTTCCCCCTCACATCCCCAAGTGGGATGAGGTTGAGAATTGGAAGGGAAAAAAAGACCCGTGGGTTGAGATAAGAACAGTTTAATAGGACAGCAAAGGGAGGTAGTATCATAATAGTAATAAAAGAATGTACAAAACAAGTGATGCACAATGCAATTGCTCCCTGCCGGTGACACAAATAGTACATCCGTTCCCAAGTAGCAGTATTTGCACCCTGGCCCACTCCAGTTTATATACTGATGTCAGCAGCACCAAAGCTGGATTTTGTGGTTACCTTCTAGGTGTTTTTCACTACAGGATCTTCATGTCTGCCAAGTGAAGTTCACTACATTGACAATGGCTGAATTTCCCTGCCTAGTTGGCAGCATGGAGAATATGTCCATTTTATCTCCATTCAGACCAAAGGAAGGTAGAATCTTATTGTAGAATAATATGTCTGTGGGTACAAATGTGCTCTACCTTGAATACTTGGTAGGCTGGTAGGAGCTGGTTTTGGAAGACATAATATGATACAGGCAGTGGAGCAGGGAAGGGTAGGGGGAGTGTGTGGACCTTGTAGCTCCACACAGGAATTTCAGCTTCAATGGTTTTCGAGTATGTTTTTTTGAGTAAGGCTCAGTTTATACACTCGAGTGTGACTTATGGCTACATTTAGACCACACTAATTAGGTTAGAGTCCAAGGCAAGATAATGTTTCCCATTATTTATGAGCAAATGTGCATTGTTCTATAGGATCATAGTTGTTAGAAGACAAAACATTAGAGAACTATTTTATATTTCCTACAGTATTTAAATCTGAGCTCTCAAATATAGCTGTATTCAATCACAGCCGGAAAAACGGTGAGTTTTCAAATCAAAACAGTATTTGGAACTGAACAGTTGGCCATCAATTCCACAGCATTAATTCTGTCACAAATCAAATACCTCAGAACAAAGGTCTTGTCACCAATTGTTTCTTTCCATGTGGAGAATGCAAATAATTCCATGTGATCATGCAGTTTATTTACAGGAGATGTTTTAAACCAGAATAATTAGATGTGGTACTGTGTGTTAATGGCAGTTAGTTTCCTACTACTGCTAAGGGTTCGTCATCTACCATTGACATTAATTATTCTGTTTTGGCTCATTGACTTGCAAAATTACTAAATTATTCCTTTGTTACAAAATACCGTATTCAAAAAATGTGTTTGATGGAAACACAGGTCTACTTATCATCTTCATTTCACTATCAAGAGCTCATCTTCTATCCCAGAATGGTTCGCTATGGAGAAGAATTGGAGAGGACAGGAATTTTTGCAAATAGCTTTCAAAAGAAATTAAAGTTTTTATATTTAGAGCATGTTGACTTGTCACTCATAGTTCAGCTATCTCACAGTAGAGGGCAGAAGTGATTTCTTTTCAATTTGCGATTTTCAGGCTTGTAAATTGAAAAATCCACATCTGCCCTTTCTAGCTTAAGCAGCATTGACAACAAAAGGTCACATTTTCAGAATGAATATGTTATGCTTTCCCCTTTATTGTATCATTATTTTCACATTTTCTATTGGCTCACTGCAATGTTTTTTTTAACATGTGATAATCGTCAATCTAGTTATACTCACAACACCCTTGTGAAAGAGGCAAGTTCTATTATATTTGTTTATAACTGGAAAACTAATTTACAGCAAGTCTCTTGGACTCGTCTGTGATGAAGTCTGATGTCAGGTTACTGCACACGTCGCTCGACTCCTGGTTATATCATTGTAGCATCTTCTGCAAGGTGGGACTTCTGCTGTTTGTGAGGATGAGGGTGCAGGTTTTACCTTCTTACTCCCTGTGTGCTTTCTGATTTATTGCTGCAAAATCTTTGACGTACTAACATACACTTGAAGGTTTTGAAAGCTTTCTGACTGAAGAGGCATTGACGAACCAAGGAAATGGTCAACAAAGACCAGCAGTCAATTGGTGCTTGACAGCAAACATGAGCAGGAATTCTAGACAGCAGCAGGTAGAGGACAAATATTTTTGTCACTTTTCTTTGTGGAAGTGATGAATTTGGGTTGTACAATGTTAACTAGACACCTGCTGTGCTTTGAAGACAAAACCAGCAAGATTTTCACTTGTCTCATTTTTAACTGCTAGAAGTAGCATCAGATGGTGGACAATGCTATTATACCCTGCAATTAAAATGTTCCTGTGGGATTTATTCCTAGACAGTGACAATCTAAGAAACAAACCCATTTGGGAATACAGTTTGTACCAAGAAGGAAGAAAAATCTGAGCTGTATGACTTAGCTAAGTGACAATAAGGGGTCCTTGACATCATCAAACAACTATTTCAAGGATATGAGCATCAAGCAGGGAATAATTATTCAGGATGGAATGAGGGGTGAAATCAGAAAATTTAAGACTATTAAATGGTCTATCGAAATAGGTGGAGGAGGCACATTAGAAACAAGAGCAGCAAGATTTTACTGAAAGTACTCGAAAAACAGACACATCTAACCCAGTGAATAATGGTTTTGCCTTTAGCAGTTGCAATTCCATGAGTGTCAGGGAGCTTGGGGTAGGCGTAGCTGGGTGGTATTCCAGTAGAATAGCTGAATGGCTCAGCTCAGGCTTGCACTGTGCACTAAAAGCTGAATAACAGATAGTTTTACAAGATGGAGAAGATAACCTAGAAGGAAAGATACTCTGGAGCAGAGGAGTGGATAAGAAAAGGTTAGCAGGACATGTGGCTGTGCAGGCTGTTCAGAGATGGCCTGGGATGAACAGTCTAAGTTGTGCTAAAAAGGGTGGGAGGGGAAGGGATGATGTTGTGATGGGAAAAAGGCAGCACCTGGGGACATGGGGTAAGTTGATATTGTGGTGTCTTAGGGCAAGGTCGGTGCAGGTGTCGCCTTTCCAGAGAAACAACTGGGGCTCTTTCGAGAGGCTCGAGTCCTTCAGCTGGGGAATGGGGAGGGGGAAGAAGAGACATGACTTTCTAAGGCAGGGGAGGGCAGGGTATGTGGTTACAAAACCTTGTGCTGGGGCTGTGCCTGAATTGAGGCCTGAGAAACTCCATGCTTCATTCTTTTTTCATATTACCAAATTACTTAATTCATGGGTTTTGGGGGATCAAAAATTTCCTTTTAACAGCAGTTTGTAATTTCATTGCCTATTCAACATATGTTTCTTTTTAGAAAAAGTTAGTGACATTTTCCATTGGCATAAGGTGATAAAATGAGTTAGGTGGATTTGCATGAGCTGCTCTTTATTTTTGAAGTGTTCAAAGACTGCCTCTCTGCTTTTAAACCTTCTAAGCTGCTTGCCTCTTGCTGAGGTACCATGTATATTATTCCCAGTGGACAAAAGTATGTGACTGGTGTAATTTGAGAGCATGATTCTCTTCATATTCACCTCAGTTTTATAGCAGGGCAACTCCAGGGACTTGTCTGAGTGGGAGCAGACTCAGGCTCGATATCTCTTCAGTTTGTGTTGGGTACTGTGTAACAGGACCTTCCTAGATTTAAAAAAAAAAAACCCCTAAAACCTGTTTGGATAATAAAACTTTTAGTAATGAAATAATAATAGATTGGTTGGATTGCCTGAGGGGAAAAACATGTCTGTCTCTGCTTAATATGTTTTGGTCTTTTGCTTAACCATCCGTTCATGGTATTTGTGCAGTGCAGACACACAGCCCGGCACTGGTGCTGGTTGGACAGAGGGTCAGATCAATGCAGGGCAAGTTCCTGTTAATGAGGTTTTGATTCTTTGACATTTCCAATCAATGTTTACTTGAAACACATGGAGGGAGTCTGATGTTAGCAATCTGGTTCTCAATTGTTTCTCAAGTAGGAAATAACAAATATTTTTCTCCTTTTTTTTTTTTTTTTTTTTTTTTTAAATTGAGGTCATAGATTAGGGTTGCTCAATGTTAATTAGCTCTTTAATGTGCCATTGGTCTGCACTTCAGTGAAAGCTTCATTTTGTTTGTGTAGTTATTACCTTTCTGGCAAGAAAGTATCAGTTTATTCTACTAGACAACCTCGATGTCTCTTAATTAGTAACTTTTCCTAATTTAATTGCTTGGCAGTGACTGAAAAATGAATTAGTCTTGCATGTGTACATGATGCAACCACAATTCTTATTAAACATCAGAGGTGTACAACTGGGGAACATATACACCAGTTATCCCACTATTCATGATATTTTGCCATCCTCTAATTTCTGGGGGATTGCACTTTCCTGTTATTCACCTGACGGAACAGCAGCTCAGAAGTGAAGTCTCTGGTTTCCTGAGGTAGCTACTCTGGTGTTAAAACATTTCTCCTCATCCTGTCCGGGCTCTCCTTTGCCATCAACATGCAACTGGCCACCTGGGTTACTAGTGTCCAGATCCTGCTGTCTGTGTGTAGGCTAGAGATCTTAAATTAATTAGTCCCTTGCTCTAGCTGGCTTGTTTCCATTTAAGAGGAGCAGTGAGAGAACAGGCATCAGAAGAGCCAGGAACAGGAGCTTATGGCAGTAAGGGTGTGTGTAAGCCCAGTTAGATAATGTCCTGTCTCGGAGGGGCTGGGATGCCACGAGGTGTTGAGCCAGGACATGCACAATACAGATCACTGGCTGCTAGAGGTATTTGCTGTTATGTCAGAGACAGGGAATGTCTTCTGTACTGGTGGCCATGTTTTGAGACACCTCACTTGTTTCAAAAACTGTTTGTAAGTGTCTGTTTTCAAGAGAGCACCTGCTTGGGATCCAGAGCGTCACATCATTTAGACTCTCAGCACTGTGTAGTATTAGCACCTTCCTAGAGGCTTAACTTTGAGGTTCAGTCCTGGGAACTTAGAGTCTAAATGGTTAACACTGGAGTACCTGACTTGCAATGCCCATGTTCTGTGTTTGATCTCATCCTGATAATCTCCTGTTGTGGGAACTAGGGTTGCTGCTCCCATTATCCCTCTTAAACGTGCCATTTTGAACCATTCGTTAGAGTTATTGCAATCGTTCTTTTGAGAAGGGTTTGTCACCTCTGCCTGGCAGTGAAAGGCCTCTGCTTCAAAGTTTTACTGTAAAATAAAGGCCTGGTGTGATAACTTTTGGTTAGTTAGAAAGGAATTTGCTGGAGTCCAGTGTTTTCAGAACAGACAAACCAGCATTTGAAAATCTGGCCAGCTAGAGCTCTGCCAACAAAAGGTCACTCAGAGATGTGAAGGGAGAGTCATTTCAGATGCTTCTTCTGTCATCTGCCACTGAATTTCCTTGATGTTGGGGACCCTCTGCATAAAAGAGAAAAAGAGACAAGTTCTAGGGCTGGGCTGACCCTCCACTGAACATAGGGGGGTCAGGTGCCACAAAGCAACGCTCAGAAAAGTCACATAAATTGTGATGAATCGCAACTTCTGTTTCTGAAAAGGAAAAAAAAAATCCAAATCTACTGAAACTGATATGAAATAAAATGCCTCTAATATAGAGTAATCATGTGCATTTGCATTTATATATAATGATTTATAGGGTCTTAAATATACTGCCTTTTATTCTTTGCAGTGTTAGAAAACTGATCAGTTGAACTTGGCGTTGAGAATGAAGTAGTGCAGCCAGCATAGCTCAGCTCCCAAATAGAACCTTGGTTTTTATTTAGATGAAAATATTCAATAAACTTCTTTTGTGCTGGCTTTGCTATCCTTCAGGATAAATAGGTTTCCAGCACAATTAATAGCTGACCAAAAATGAAGAATACTTGTTTGAGATCTTGTTGGAGGAAATGAGTCTCAGAGAATGCTGCAAATTGCTCTGGTAGTGTCTTTTCAGAAATGTAATACTGAGCTGCAATTGTAGTCAATTATCAGCTTTTCTCTACTATACTTTGATCCTTATAGCAATTTTTTGTTTCTTTTGCTAGTATTCATACCCCCCCAAAAGAACTGTAACAAGATACCTAAATTGCTGACTATCTTGTGTGCAATATCGATTGGGCTCATTGATGCTGGGTTATCTAAGACTAAATTGGCATCAATTTTTTCCCTCTGAAGATTTTGTGTTCTTTTTAATTGCTGGAGGAAGGTCAGCACAGAGTGTACCCTCTGGCTTTTAATCTTAGACGGAAATGTCCTAAATGAATAGAAAACTGCATGTCAGCGAAATGAACTCTTGCTGAAAGCAATGTGTAGGCTTCTCATGTTTTGCATTCGTGATGACATAAGCTTTGACCTTGGCCTGTATCTTTTGGAAAGAAGAGTAACGTTTGTTCCCTTCAGCTTAATAACGCTGATGGGAGGAACTGTGCACTTGCAGAACAACAGTCCTGACCTGCAGTTTGTAGCATTGGCTGCATAAAGACTTTTTTAATATTAAAGTGCTGTTCTTTATAATTTCTCAGTGTAAGGATCCTAGCTTCTGTCTTTATACGGTCGAAATGTAAGTGGCAGAAATATGTGTGGTTAGGGTTTAATGTGGTAAATTAATTTCTTTGCATATTTGGCTGTACCTGCAGCCAGTCTGGCAGATGGAGAGCTGAACTTGTGGGTAGGACTGTCCCTACATCCTAAAGGACGTTCTGATCTTATCCTTTCTCTTTTTTTTTCCCAGCTACAGGGGGCAGGAAACAAGACTCCTCTGTGATATCTCTGTCTTTGTCCCAAAAGGGGGGAGGAAGGGAATGGATGCTGTGGGGAGGGGAGTCCTGTCTGTTTCTCCCTGAATGCTCATTAAGGTATCTGCTGAGTCCTGCAGCCCAGCTCTGAGAAACAGGAGCAAATATGGATCAAAAAAAACCCCTCTCAAAAGCATCTGGCAAGATGGAGCTGTCAGCATAGGCAGTGTGTTGGTACACTGGGAGAGAAGATTAGCATCTCCTTTTGAAATTATTTCAGGGTGCTTGCATCAAATGCGGTGGTTGAATGCAATTGGGTTGGATGAAGAGGGACAGGAGTTTATTTTTCTTCCACCTGAGCTCACTAAAACACATGAGAAGACCTCAAGCCCATTTCCCTCAGGGCTTTGGCTTGTATTTCCTTGTTGAGACAGGCGATTCCAGAGCTGCCCATCTGTTAGGGAGCCAAAAGGTGAAATACATCTGGTGTCCCCCCCAGTTCTGCACATCCTCAGGAGAAACAAGTTCACTATTTCTGTTGAAGCCCAGTGAGGGGAAGAAGGAAGCAGAACAACTGAAAAACTTCTCAGCAAATTAAAGAATATTTGGAGGATAAAACAAGCCTGGGGGCATCACTGTGACTTTGAACAAAGCTGGGAAGTGTTACTGGTCTCTTTTTGCAGAGCTCTGTGTAAACAATTTCCAGTTGGGTGCATTTAGAGGCTTCCCTGGTCTGATCTGAGATTTCACTTCAATTGTCCCCAGTTGCTCAGGGACATGCTCAGGCAATTGCAGTTGGGAGATTTTTCATGTCTCCAATTTGACCATCTGCCTTTGACAATAAAGCGTGTGCGGCAGTTGATGAGATGTTGCAAGGAAACACACAGAACACACTGGGCAAAATGCTGTGAGCTCTTTGTGTCTCATTTCTCCCCAAGCCTGTAGCCAAGGAATGCTGTGGAGAAGCTGTAAGCCCCAAAATGTGTGGAGATTTAGTACACAGAATAACAGAAAGCTGCATTCCAGTCTTCAGGTGTGAACCAGCCATGAGAAATGTAAGGTACCTAGACAATGTTTGCAGGACTCTGTACCAAATCTATGTGTAAAATTTCTAAACAGAAATTATTAATAAAGACTTTATACAGAATGCTGTTTTATCAGCAAGAAGATGCGGCAGAGTTTGTGGCTTCTGCATGTGGTTTAGCTCAGAATATCCTGGTGGAGCTTGGGACATCTCATCCGTGCGTTCCAGGAGATGACTCTCATTGAGAAGTGCTCTGTACCAAAAAAGCCAGGTCTGGCTTTGAGCAAAGGTGCAAGAAAATCAAGTCTAGCTCGCCATCCCGCCAAAGTGGGCCAGGTCCCTTTTCATCTTCAGTCATGTCTCTTTCTTGTCCTGTGGTTTCTATCAAAAAGTGTGGGTTTGGCCTCACAGCAGGAGGAGCTGGAGAAAGGAACGGAAAAAGAACTGGGTTCCAGTTTTCATTCAAAGCTCCTGGATACAGTCCCAGGTTTTCTGCTGTCTAATGAAATGTAAAAACTGCAAGTCCATGTGTCAAGCTGCTTAAGTGCTTAACTGTGTATGTAGCACACCCTCTTGGTTGCTTAAGAAGATGGGTCAAAGAGAGTCTAAAGGGAATGTTTAGTTATTAAATGCCTTGACAGTTACTAGATGGCAAGAACAGACCTGTCTTCAGAAAAATAAGTTCTGAGAGTGCAACTAGGAAAGATCAACTGTTTTGTTTGTGTTTTTTTTTTCTAAATGAACCATGTTGAGTCAACACTGAAATCAGCAGCTTGAATTTCTGACTTAAATAGCTTCACCTTGCTTTCCCCAAGCCACCTTCCCCATCCCCTCTCTTCTCAGATGTCCCTTTTCACCTTCAGGCTCTTCAAGCGCTGCTGTAGGTGCCTCTCGCTGGGACACGGGGGCCAGAGGGGTTGGCGGGGGTGGCCAGCGCCCCCTCCCTCATGCCCAGCAGTTGGGGTCATTTGGTAGTCCAGGGAGCTGGGTGCAGTGGGGTTCTGGATGGAAACCGGGTTTGGGGAAGCCATGCTCCATCCTGCCTGTCTTTGGTTGCAGAAGGTGCTGTTCCTGTTATGTTTGGACTTTGTATTCTGCAGGGGCCAGGGCTTTCAGAGGAAAATGGCACATACTGAAGGGGAAATCAGTGAAGAGAAGCAGACGTGTGTTTGTGAAATAAATCCTGGTCCCTTTTCCCTCTGTTTGCCTGGCACAATTGCCTCCTGAGGGACCCATAACTGTGAGAGGTACCTGCCTGTGCTGCAGCATCGCTGCGGCACTCCAGTTATGAAAAACTGAAGGGTGGCAGCCGGGTTTTACTGCAGAGCTGTTCCTAAATAGTTATTGGGGGCATTTGTTTGCAGGGAAGGAGGGCTTCAGGAAAAGCAGGGGAAAAAAAAAAAAAAGGTTCCTTAAGAAAGAAAAATGGCCTTTTTTGTTTAGGGAGTAGAGATTTTTTCAGAGCTGGGCCTCATACGTGCATCGCAAGAATTTGCTTTGGTTTATGCTGAGCTGATTTTGGAAGACATTTTTCTTCAGTGATCAGTGAAGTTTTGTTGTGCTATGTTAGAGCAAATGTAGGGGGTTTGTTTCTGCTGGGCAAAAAACTAAAGAGCAGCATTTTTGAAATAACCCAGTTCAGTATGATAAGGGAAAACTTGCAGAGTACTCTTACTATTAGCAGGAACCTCTTACTGAAGCTGCACACATGGAGGTTTGCTGCTTCTTTACTCTTTCTTCCTGTGATTTCATCTGTTCTAGGGCTGCAGCTTCCAGCAGCAACCGTGTGCTCCCGCTCTCCTCTATCACTGGGGTGGGTCCATGCCTCGTTCCCTGGAAAACAGGGCAAACCTGGGGCCCTCCAGGCCGGCTCCTGCTCCCCTGTTCTGTGCTCATCCGACCCATGGGCCAGGGCTCAGTCACACCTCACCGTGCTGGAGCTTCCATCCATTTACTTGGCACACCTGACACCTGAAGCTTGAATTTATTGCTTCATCATGGTGAGGTTTGACATGAGGTATGGGCCTTCTCTTCCCTCTTTTTCTCTTTGAGACTGTGTTTAGGAGAACTGGGTTTATATTTCCCTTTCTGCAGCTCTTTAAATGCTGAGGGCTCTCTATAGAGTTATTAATGTTCTGTCCTGTAGGCTTTGAGAAGTGAGATTTTTTTATCACCTGGGAAGATCAGCCCTTCAGAGGGACTGCTGTGACGTGTGATGTGAAACACTTTGATTTCTTTTCTTGCAGATCACATTATGGGTCGTATTGCCCTGCACTGTTCTCATTCCCTCCTGCTGTCTTGAGCTCATTTCCTTACATTGAGAAAGTATCTGGGAAAGAGTTGACTCAGAAAATAGTTCACAGTGATGCAATCCTGCAAGACCTTTAAAAAGCAGGCAAAAAAAGATACTTTAAGTAATACAGCTGTTCATTTTGGACACCCGAACCTGTGCTTGTAGGTGCTTCCTCACTGTTATGGGTAGATCTGACCTTGCTGTGCTTGTTTGCTCTGTGCTTTTCTGGGGTCTCCAAGGAACCCTGGACCCAGACGTTAGGATGCACAATAGTAATTCATTACATGGCATGAAATAATGGAGAGCAAGCAAAGGTTGTTTATAAATTGTCTCTCTAAGCACTGCTGGGTTATTCTTGTGTTTGTGCAGTGTATTTCACAGAATCCCAGAATGTCAGGGGTTGGAAGGGCCCTGGAAAGCTCATCCAGTGCAATCCCCCCATGGAGCAGGAACACCCAGATGAGGTTACACAGGAAGGTGTCCAGACGGGTTGGAATGTCTGCACAGAAGGAGACTCCACAACCTCCCTGGGCAGCCTGGGCCAGACTCTGGCACCCTCACTGGGAAGAAGTTTCTTCTCAATTTTAAGTGGGACCTCTCCCAGTATCTCATCTGTGTGTTCAGCAGTCGATACTCAAGCTTACTTTTCAGTGCTTCGTTGTGAATTCATGGCCTGCTGAAAGAAGTGTGGGCTGTAGTTCTACCTGATCATCTGCTTATGCAGGTGTTAAGGAGAAGTTTTAAATCATCTTTCTGGGTTGTATTGTGAAATCCAATGTTACTCCAGGCAAGCATCTTATTTAATACTGTATGTCTCGCAGATTTTCAGAATGAAACCCATACATATCTCTGTTCCTTTCAGTAGGACCCTGTAGTAACAAACTGCTGGTATATTCCTGTACACATTAATTTTGCCTCAGAAGCCAATAAATGTTCAATGCACACTTAATAATCTAAATAAAAAGTTATTTACTTCTGTGTTGTATTTCCTTTCATTAGATATTTCAAGGAGATGTAATATTTGTACTGTTCCCAGCTCCTTAAAAAAACCAAATAGTAATACCTAATTATTGCCTTACAAACACTTTATTCTGTGTGGCAGTAGTATAAAATGAATAGTATTAATTAGACCAGGGGGCTCAGTCCTGATCTGAGAGGTATCTCCCTTTTTGATCCCAGTTCTGTTTTTTTAAGCACATATATAATTGTTATAATTTTGTGATACAGACAAGAGAAGTAGAATCCTTGTTAAAAATGTATGCAAGTCAAAATTTCACTTGAGTTTCTGGAAGATGAAAGGTAGTGAAGGAAATCGTAAAGTTGCCTGATGTGTCTCTCTATGTTGTCGTGTGTCATCGTAGCATGAGGACAGGTAATGGGTTAATTTCCTAATTAATATAAATTACTTGAAAGAGTGAGATTGTAATCAAGCTGGAAACAATTCATGGGAATGCAACAGCGAACAAGCCAAAGAGTTTAGATACATAGAACACTGTACATCAGCACAAATCCAATAAAAAAATCAAACAGACTGACATTTTCCCGGTGACACAGAAACCAGGTGTGTTTGGCAACGAGCTGCCTTGTGTGGGGCCCTGTGGTGACCAGCAGCTTCCAGGCATCGGGCACACGGTGCTGGGTGCTCGGGGGTGGCTGCTGCTCATCCTTCTGCCTGTTTGCTGCTGCCGACTGAGGCCAAAACGTTGTACCATTTGATTGAAGAATAATTTACGATGATGTGTTCTGGTTGATATATTTATATCCTGTAGTGCGTTTTCCCATGAAATTCAGAACTTGCGTTTTATGGAGTATAGGACTCATTAAAACCAGGGAATTGTCAGTAAAGAAACGGTGCTTCTCACACAAAGTAGTGAAATGGGCTTTTGATGCATATGAATTCATATATATATGTTTGGTGAGTCTTATAAATGCAAATTATGAACAATTTCTTACTAATGGCAGTTAATGTACTGTCTAGGCATGTTTGGACACCAGAAAAGCTCATATTTTGCATTATTTTGTAAATCTGTTTCTTGACAACCTGGTAAAATAGAAAATAATAGAGACATAAAATGTAGTTAATGGTCACTGGCAGCATATTTCTACATATGTTATTGTCACAACTGAATTGGCTTATGTGAAAAAAAGACGACCAACCTTCAAGTGGATTTAAATTTCTACTTGTCATAGAGTATGTGTTAAGTAGACTAATGACACTTTTAGTAACATCTGTACTAACCCTTTTCCAGTGGTTTGGCTGCAATGATAATTAACCAAGACAAGAAAAAAGCCATAATATTGTCTGCTTGAAAGCTGGCCAAAGAAAAACCGTAAAAGACTTTGAATTCACTAGTTGCAACTTCTTAGTTGCTTCTTTAGAAAGCCATGTTATTACCAATGAAGGGATTATCTGAAAATATTGAAAATCAGTTCCTGTTTATCCTTTTGTAAACTCACAAGCAATGAAAATTATTTATTTTAATAAAAAAGACAAAACCGAGATGGTATAATATGCTATTAAAAGAGGCTAGTAGGTGCTATAGCTGAAATATAAACTACTCTTTTTATGATCAATAATAACGTTTTTGTTCTTGAGACATGGCTGTCATTACTTTGGCTGAAATGTGTGTAAAGAAAAAAGAAACTTGGTAAATTCAGGTGGCAAATTTTGTCCCAGGTGATTTCTGCTCTTTAGCTTGTCTGGCTGGTTTCTGTCCCCTGTGTGCAGAGGGGGGGTGAGCGCCAGCTGCAGGTCGGGAATGGGAGTCTGGGAGGTGCTGGATTCTCCTTGGGGTTGGTCACTTATGCACGGTGTTCTCCATTACCTGTTCATGATCTGGTGGTAGCTGGACACTGAGTTTTGTTGCAGAGGTCTTGGTTTCTCTAAGTGTGTGTTCGCAATGCAGGATCCTGCAAATGGCTTGTGGCAGCTGTCCCTAGCCCAGCTAACAACTGTGTTACGCTGTCCTACCGTTCCTGCCATACATTGCTCGTGCATTTTGCTTATACACTTGCAAACTGTAGAGTTTCTGAGGCTGGTTCAAGGCAGAGCAGGCAAATCTGCATTTTCTTGCCCTTGCCCAAGGGCTGGAGGTGGAAGTGGGACAGGGAACGGTGCGGGGAGAGGTCTGAAAAACCCGGTCGCTGACTCACGCTCCCTGGGGTGGCCGGGGGGAGCGGGAGCTGCCACTGCTCTCCCGCCCTCAGAGCAGCCTGCGGTTGTCCACCTCATTTGGGCCAGGAGCTGCCCTTAAGAAGGAGCTGGGAACAATCTGTCCCTCATTAAAGTTTCACCTCTCACTACTGGCTGTGGAGTGACTTAACCCAGGCAGCTTCTGGAACAGTGCTCCTCTTCTGCACCCCCCCGCCCCGGCCCCGCCGTGTTTTTTAGCAGTAGTCATAGGACTGTTGTTATCCATGTGTTTTTTGTGTGTGTGTACCCAGTCACTTTGGATTGGTCCCTGTTCTCTGTTTGTTTTCAGCCTTTTGAAGTTGAAGCATTTTTTCTGAGTGGTACACATTATCTTGCTGAGGTGGAGAATGTCCCATGGAAGGCTCAGGACACCAGGTGTGTGTGCTGGCAGGGCTTGTGCTGCTGCAGGATGCAGCTCTGCAGTGCTGGATACTGGCTGCTGCGTGGTGTTGCTGCCCACAGCCAGGAAAAAGAGCATCCAAAAGGCCATAAAAGCATTCTGCTTTTCTCAAAGGGATTACATGAAGATCTCAAAGTGATCCCTCCCTGTAAGTTCCTTCAGTACGAGAGATATTGTCTTCCCTGGGCTTGCATTCAAATCTTAAGTTGTGTAACATAATCAGAATGGAGTATAGGAGGAGAATCACCTCCCTTGACATGCTGGTCATGCTACTTCTGATGCAGCCCAGGATACAGTTGGCTTTCTGAGCTGTGAGTGCCCGTTGCCAGGTCATGTTGAGCTTCTCATCAACCGACACTCCCAAGTGCTTCTCCTCAGGGCTGCCCTTAATCTCTTCTCCACCCAGCCTGTATTTGGACTCGGGATTGCCCCAAACCACATACAGGATCTTGCGCTTGCCCTTGTTGAACTCCATGGGGCTCACATGGGCCCACCTCTCAAGCCTGTCCAGGTCCCTCTGGATGACATCCCTTCCCTCTGTGAGCTGATTGCACCACACAGCTTGGTGTCGTTGGCAAACTTGCTGAGTGTGCACTCGATCCCACTGTCCATGTCACTGTCCGTGATGTTAAACGGTGCCAGTCCCAACAGCAACCACTGAGGAGCACCACTCATCGTCCACAGGACCACAGAGCTTCAATGAGCAATGTGTCCCACTGTTGCTGCATACAGATTTATGCAAATTTGATTTTAGGATCTTCTTGTTGGTCTCTTGGCTTTATATGAAATTGCTTACAAAGGAGACCAGGTGTGAAGTGTCCATAGATGGCATGTGGAGTTTAGGCTCACAAATCCACAGGGAAATGTTCCCTGTTAGCATAAGCAGTTTCACAGCTGATATAAAGTAATGTGAGGATTCAGACAACAATCAGATTCACAGATGCTGTTTCTGGAAAAAACAAGTTGCAAAGGACTCTTGAAGGTGCTAACCTTGCACTGTATTTGCCTGTAATGTGGTTTAGAGACTGGAGCAAAGAGAATAACAAGGTGAGAAATTAAAATTCAGCTTTAAAACTGGTAGGAAGGGTAGCGTGAGCTGACTTCCTTAGGCACTTGTTTCTACTCACTTGTTCTTGTTTGTCTTAACATTTTGCTTAATTAAAGAGCACAAATCTAAACTGAAAATGTCTGTACAACATACTTTGCTTTCCTAGGTTTATCTGCAGTAATGTTAAGATGGAAGATTTTTTTTTTCTATGTTATCTTTTTGCAGTTGTCTGTTTTAGCCAATAAATATAATAAAGGCAGCCAGGCAGCTGTTTATTTCAGTTTTCAGAAGGTGCTGGCTATGATTAGCATAGACTGCTAGGGAAACCGGCGGCAAGGATTAAACAACATGCTCGGATCACATTCAGGCTCTTCCTCAGGGCCCATTTTAGTAATTCAGACAACAAAATCCCCCTCACAGGGCCACATGAAATTAATAGTCTTTCCTTAAGCAGCTCAGCCGCTGGCTGCCTCCCGTGGGGTCAGGAGTCACCTTCCCCTGCTGACCCTGCCCATGGGTCCCTTGTGGAGTAGGAGAGACCTGGCTGCACACCTGGGATGGGCTGGAAGAATGGCCACTAGGTTTTAAGAGGCACACCATGAACATATACTATTAATATTAATAATATCTAATATCTATTAATAATATCTAATTCTCTAGCTCTGTGGTTGAGAGCTATTCAGAAGGAGTTATGGAGTTACTGTGTCTTCTTCCTGGACCAGGAAAGGCATTTCCAGGTGTTTTTTGGAAGGACAGCTCTGCTCCTGGCTTGGGCAGTAGATTGTGTCCCTGATGTAAGGCCATGTTGTTGTCTCCTCAAATTTTCTGTAAATTTACCACTTTCTGTAGATGAATATTGTGATTTTGGTCAGTGAATGTTATCATGACCATGTCCCTTTAACAAATCTAGCAATGTATAATGAGGCCTTCAGTAACTAATTAGTTGCACTTTCTTACTAATGAATTACCTGAGGATATTTATAGTCTGTTCAGCAGGAGAAGAACCGGCATTATAATTAAAAAAAAGCATTTGTAGAGATGTGCCAAGTGTAAAGTTTGTTATTATAATGCTGCATTTCAAGAGCAAATATTAATACAGTTTTTCAGTTGAAATAATTCCAGGCCTTCTGGTTCATAGAAGTAATGCATTTACTCCAAGTAAATATTCTGAAGTCTTCCATAATGAAATTGTAAAAGTTAGAGGTTAAAACTGTGTGCTTATTGTTGCAGCACAGTTCCTTTCTCTTGCAGGATTGGTTCCTCTAGAATATACGCTGATTTTTCTTACTGCAGAAGAGCTTTTCTCTGGATATTGCACACAGTGCATTAAAATCTGGCACTACTGAAATCAGAGCTTTTGATTTTATTGAGCGATGATTTCATATAGCAGATAATGAACTCTAATGTTAAGCATGGCAAGCAAAGAATTGAGAACTCTCCTAACCCTGGCTTAGAGATGCAGTGGACTGGGGGGATCAGATCTTCCCAGAGGAAATTCATATGGGCATGTAAGTGTACAAGTACAGTGTCCTGTCTGTGTGTCCTGCTGCCCTAACACCCCTGGCAATAAGTCAATCGGCTGACCAGTAAGATCTGGTATCGATGGCAGTGATTAGGAAAAAAAATAAATTGCTTAACATTCAACAATCACATTTTTCAGAATAACAAGGAAATATAGTATTTCTCCAGTTATTATTATTGATGTCTGTTGTAGCTATACTTTCATGCCATGTTGTGTCAGCTTGACTTGGCTCTCCCAAAGGCTGGGATGATGAGGAAGGTCTGAGCCTAACAGTGTTTGTGTCACCTCTTCCTCAGTGGCTATACAATCCCCAAAGATTTTTTGGTGTTTAAGTGCACGCTGCCACAAACCCCAATTGCAGTGGATGAAATGCCGCCTGCTGTCACTCTGTTAGCTCCCATGTAGAGACAGCGACTCTCTGGCTGTACAGTTGGTGACTTGAGGTCATCCACGTATCGTAAAGGTTAAAGAGAAATTTTTCTGGGTCATTCAAGCATTTACTTTTTGGGTTGAATGTGTCTGCCTGGACTTGATAAAATAGCAGCAATTAGTAACATCTTTCTGAGAAACAGGAGTGATCTTATCCAATTTTGGGAGGAGGCTAATGCTAATGAAAGTTATTTGCATGGCTTTGCATTGAAGAATTTCAATTTGCAGCATGAATAGTTCAATTTCTATTTAGGGTGCAATTCCAGAGGAAGTATAATTACAGTTAAGGGGTGTCACGGAACTGGTGGAGCGTTAGGTTAGGAAAACACAGGAGATAATTTGTGAAAACATTTTAGGGTTATGCCTTGCTAAATACAGAGGAGGCATAACTGAGAACCACCTTACTGCTCAGTTGGGGCGTTTTACCTTTTAAAAGTATGAATAAATAAATAATGCTACTCTTTACTTTGACTTGATTTTTGAAATATCCACCTCTATTAGAGCCAGCATATAGATGCGATTTTCAAAACTTCTAAAATATACTTAGCAACACCTAATTCAGAATTTGTTTTAAATTTGTTACATTTGAGCTATTTTTGTTAATGAAAAGATTATTCAGTACCATATCAAAGCATACATAAATCTGCTCAGTGGCAGAACATATAATTCATTTGAAGTGGATACAATTGATATTCATTTAATATGGACAGAATCTGAAGATGCCCATTTTTCTTCACCTTTCCCATTTGTTTTCTCTTGCACAGCATCAATACTTCATAATGACCGTGATCATCCCCTGTACACACCTGTTCAATCATACTTTCATTTTTTTAATCCACCCATTTGCAGCAATCTCTGCTTTTAGCAAAATATTGAGATGCAATCAGACAAAGCTGTGAGATTGCTCGGTGTCTGAAGCAAGCTGCTGATTACTGTTGCCACTGCTAGCTGAATTACACTATTAAAGGCTTTTATAAGTATTTGCATTGCTTGCTCATATAAATATCAAATCATGGCTATGCAATGGTGTAAAGGGAAATAATGCTCATCTTGTGACACATTTCTTTCAAGATAAGACAGCAACAATCTGTGGAAAACATCTATGTGCAGAACACATTTGACAGCGTCTTTTGGTTTGTTAATTGTTAAATTGTTTAAACAACAGCCCTCTCTATCGCATCCAGCTTGTCATACTGCTCTCAGCAACAAAGGCAGAGTTGATGGGGCTAAAACCATCAGCCATGGCTTCATGAGCACACACATGGCTTCAAGCTCTCCCTGACATGCTCAAGCATCTTGATGAATTGGGGCCAACAAGAAAAATGAAACAACTGAGCTGCATAGCTGTGAAGAAGAAAGATCAGCCAAACATTTTGGAAGTGCCTTGCCCCAGACAGGCATCGTGGCACTACAACTGAGTGTGTTTAGTGTGCGTTGGGTGTCAGACACTGCTGTTTCTCAAAGGCCAGGTGTTGCTCTGTGGAGTCCCAGCACCAGCGATCTGAGGTGGCCCAGGGCATTTCCCCATCAGTTTTGTACGATCATCTCTCTCATAATGAATTTCTACAGCTTTTTCAGGGCAGCTCTGGGCCTGATCAGTGTCTGGGGGAAGAGTCACAGATGGAGAAATGTGTTTGGCATCTGGTCCTAGTGTTGCTAGGGAGGTAGTAGCCTCCTGTAGTGGTATGTGTGTCAGGTTAGAGGGTGGGCATACCAGTGCCACACAGCTGCAGCACTGGAGGGAAAGGGGTGAGACCAGAAGATGGATATGAAATAGGAAACAGTGAGAACAGTGGATTGTCTTATTGCAGAAAGTTGATCTGTGGGATGATGAGCCTACAATTGTAAAATGCTTTTTAGTACTGGGTAAAGTTGTGTGTAAGACAATGCATGGAGAGATGTCAGCCTTTGCGGAGAGTCCTTGTGTCATCAGGGTTAGTGCAAATGGTGCCTGTGACAAGATGGGCCAATAAATGGTTCAGCCTTGTGTGAACACTTGAGTAAACTCCTCAAAGTACTGACTTAGCAAATACAGTCTTTAGAGGGGTGTCAGGTGAGGGAGCAGTTCCAGGGGAATCACACAAAGCTGGGATACTGCCCTGAGGCGAAGGAAAAAGGGCCTTGGTTTAGCTTACAAAGCGATTACATCCTTAGCTCTCCTTGCTCACAGGTGTAGCTGGAAACATCATCTAAATAGAAGTAACTGTAAATAGCTAGGAAGCCTGTGTGGTGCTGAGGCACATCTACTTGCTTCCTCTCTTGCTTTGGTATTGTTGTATTCTTTCTTGCATTCTTTTGTATCACTTCTGCTACTAATACAAAAGAAAATCTCCCATTGTTTTAACAAGCACCATTCACTACAAGCTTGATGACAAAGCCCTTTGGTGGGCAGGCACTCTGCAGGGCGCAGAAATACGTCGCTGTGGGCTCATCCAAGGCGGCTGGGAATGCCACAGCACTGTGGCTGAGGTGTTCAGAGGAGTTTCTGCATTTGTTTCATTTCTCAGAGGAGCCTTTCCCAGCTGAGAGAATTTGCCTTGTGTTCAGTAAGTATGAGTTGCCCACCTGGGATAAATGGATGGTGGCCAAGGCTCAGAGCCTCTGAGACACATAATGTTGAGTGGCTTCCTGAGGTGTGCGTTGCCGCTGTGCTTAGCTCTGCACAGAGCACAGGTGCTGGGAAGAAAACTTTGCTGAAGCTGCTGATTTTCCTGCCTTGATTGTCTCTGCTCCTGGGCTTGTTTGGGTGTAGAAGGACAGGGAACTGCTTGAGAGAGTCCAGTCCAGAGCAATGAAGATGATTAAGAGAGTGAAGTATCTCCTGTATGAGGAAAGTCTGAAGGACCTGGGGCTCTTTAGCTTGGAGAAGAGGAGACTGAGGGGTGACTCATTCATGGTGATCAGTATGGAAAGGGTGAGTGTCAGGAGGATGGAGCCAGGCTCTTCTTGGTGACAACTAGTGATAGGACAAGGGGCAATGAGTACAAACTGGAACACAGGAAGTTCTACTTAAATATGAGAAGAAACTTGTTCATGGTGAGGGTGGCAGAGCCTGGCCCAGGCTGCCCAGGGAGGTTGTGGAGTCTCCTTCTCTGCAGACATTCCAACCCGCCTGGACACCTTCCTGTGTAACCTCATCTGGGTGTTCCTGCTCCATGGGGGGATTGCACTGGATGAGCTTTCCAGGTCCCTTCCAACCCCTGACATTCTGGGATTCTGTGATTTTGCCCTCCTTTGAGATCCTCTGCCTCCCTGCTCTTTTTTCCTAGCTGTTCTGGTTTCTAACAGGGCTGGTGGGCCTCTCTTCTGCCATGGGATGTGCTGCTGGTGGGGTGGGCAGGTGGCTCCCAGGAGGTGGCCTTGGCACGGGCTGTGCAAGATGGGCTACAAGCTGACCTCAAAATAGCTGTGAGTGTGAAAAGGTGCCAGAGATGTGCTGGGATAGGCTTCCTAGTGCAGGTCACCCAGAGTGTCCCTCCTTACCGGTTGCTCAAGTGTCCCTAGGGCTTTGTGCTTGTTGTGCTTCCAGTGAGTGCTGTGGGGGGGCAGGACAGAACGGGAATGGTGTGGCCGCTCTGCCTTGGGCACGGCCAGAGGTGGGGATGACAGAAACAACCTGGTTGGTGACCTCTTGCCTTCCTGGCTGTAAATTTGTGATCTCGTCTGTGCCTGGGCATGGATTGCCCTTGTCTGGTGTGGCAACATGTATGAAGAGGAACTGCATGAAGCAGAGCTGTTAGAAATGGTACAAACCCATAATCCTCGGAGTGACCTGCTGTTGCCCCTTAGCACCTTTTTAAAAACTCTCTCTGTGTTACAGTAATACACTTGCGAGAAAATTGTCTGCCTTGTCTTCTGTGCTTTAGCGCTTTTAAATGTCATTCTGAAATACTTACTGGTGCATTTCTATTATTTAATAGCCGTTTAATAAGATGAGATAAAGATTTTACATTTTGGCTTTTGCTTTCAATTTAACAGGCACCGTTTGGTGCAGTAATGGCTCTGGTAATCAGTTTTCAGTGCTGTGTGACTGAAAGTCTAGTGAGTGTGTCTGCTTCTGGCCAGCCATAATCTGAAGCTAGAAACATTTCTTCCCCTAAACTTGAAGAAATTGCCTTTGTGTTTCTTGCTTTAATTTGTGCCCGTTATAAATGCGGGACTGTCAAGGAGCTCTTTTGTCAGGGAGGACAAACAGACATCTAGAGTAATTTAATACTAGATTCTCTTTGCAAGCTTTTTGACATAATGATTTATCCTATACTTTAATATTACCTCTTTTCGTTCTTAATACTTTACAGCTTTTGCCTGATAAATAATTATAGTAGACTAGAAATAAATTCAAAATAAAGCCAAGTTATAACTTTTAAAAATGGCAAAAAAATTAAACTGACCTGGAAGCAAATATAATGAGCATATGGAATAAAATAGTTGCATTCTCAATGCAGAAGAATCCTTGGTAGTTTTGTGTTTCCCTGTGAAATGTGTTAGAGCTGCTGAGCTTGTTTGTGGAAGGATCAGCCTGGAGCAAGAGACACAGAACAAACGTCTTGGTCCTGCTTTAGAATCTGGACAGAAATATGACACTGTGGGGGGTGTGTGGCTTTATGTCTCTGCCTCTGTTTTCCCACCCACCTCACCTATTTGGTGGTAATAGAAGCTGAATGACACATTCTTATTAAAAAAATATGTAAAAATTGCATATACTTAAATTGGCCCAATATTGAGTAATTTCATTCCAGTCAGTCCACATCAACCCATTCTTTTCTGCCAGTTTCAATTAGTCTGTTGCTGAAATTGTTGACAGCATGTGAATGTCTCTGCTACCTCCTGTCTCTCCACTCAGTACACGAGAGGGTGACGGGCTAAAGACTCTTGTCATCCCCTTCTGATGCGGTTTGGCAACAGATGGCAAGCAGGCCTTGGAGGACTGTGTTGTTGCTACTTCCAACATCAACATAATATTTCAGTGCCGTTTGGGAGAGGGATGTGACGTGAACCTGAACTGGCTTTCAGCCTTAAACACTCTTTTATCAATTAGCAAAACCATGGATGGATTTGACACAGCCTTGGGAGTGTCACCGTGTCCTGCAGGATGGGACCTGCTGCACATGCTGATGGTGATCTGCTCCATGCAGAAGGCTGGGGGATATGTAAGATCAATTTACAGTAAATTTTTTTTGTCATTGGGTACATTGTCATTTGTTTATTCTACAAAGGACAGAATACAACACCTGATGCTTCAGGAAGCACAATTATGCATAGTATATGAGGTAAACATCACAAGTAGAAACCAACAATGTCAAAACTTAATCCAGGCAAGATTTCCCAAGGACCATCTTCAGCGCTGTGGAAGCGCTGGTTGGTGACTAACTGATGTGCCGAGGAGTGCAGGTTTAATTAATGGGATCAGTATTTCACAGCATGACATTACAGCACCTGTGCTGCTCAATGGAGCAAGAGCTAATGCTGGGGCTGGCTGGGATGTGGCTTCCCGAGCACGCTGGTGACTTGCTTTCCCTGCTACTGACTCAGCCGTGTTTGCATTCTTGCTGCAGCACCTGTCCTGAGCCTCAAGGTGAATAAATTATGTGTGATTTCATCGAAGGAGAGACTGGACCAGTGCCCAGTGCCAGGCTGAGGGTTGGCAGCTGGGGTCACATTTTCATAAGCAAGCAGGATGGATGAAAGGGCAAGGACGAGCTGCCATGTTACAGTAAAAGGCTCAGGGAGTGCCGAGATGCGAAGCGTACTGAAGTTAATGAAAAGGTAGAGCCAGGGCTCTGATATGTCAGTATTTCCTTTGTACAGCTCTGTTTATGGGTCTCAGCCAGGTCCAAGTGGTGAGGAACCCCCAGTGCATCAAGAGCTGTTGTCCTGGCTGTGAAGGCGCTGGAAACAATTCCATCAGTGCTCAAGCTCATGTCTTAATGTGGATTTAGAACCTTGGTTTGGTTTTGGTGCTTTTTCTTTTATTTTTCCCCTCTCTTTAAAAGCAGTACCTGTCTGACAGCAGTAGTTTTGGCCTTCGTCATCCTCGAGGGCATATTCATGTTCACCAGTCTTAGAGTCATGTCTGGTCATACTTGTAGCTCTTAGATACCTTCAGCAGCCCCTGACAGGATGAATGCTTTGGTATTTTGACCATCCTCATTCTCCTGTTCACCATATGCTGGGACAGATTTACGGAGGATTACATCTGCATAATCACCGCCCTGTTTTATGGCATCAGCTGTTCCAGTTGGCAGCACCAGGTGCTTTCCCCAGTCTTCTTGCCTTTTCCCTTTTAGTTTTGATCACTGCCCACACAACAAACAATCCTCCTATGGCTGCCTAAATGGTGCCATTTTCTTGTTACCGTATGGCTCATCCCTTAGTGCTTCACATGCTGTTCTGGCATTGCCCAACCAACAAGCTTTGCCTTTTGTTTCTCATGGGCATGGGGCTCCTTGCAGTGTTTGGGGACATGGGTTGAGCAACTTCTGACAAGGCAAAGTGGCCACAGCACCGTGTCCTTTCCTGAGACAGATGTTTAGGCTGGGCATTAGGAGAAGTTTCAGGAGTAGCTGAAAAGGTGGTTTTACTACTTAAATTAACATTTCTGTATCAGAAGAAAATAATGCGCAACCTTTTGGTTATCCCTTCCTGGAAAGAATATTTTATTAATGGCAGGGTGGTGTCCCTATTAGAGATGGCAGTATTAGTCCCGCTTAAATTTGTATTGCAGGTCTTGCTGTGTTTCAGGAGTGTTGCTGTAGTTTGGGTAGTTTTTTCTTTGTTTAGAACAGCCATCTGGGACCTACTGTGTTATTTACTATAGAGATAATACACAGTGATACATTTTAAACTGCTTTTTAATGTGTTTTCTGGCAAACTGTGTCTGTTGCCGTGCTAGGTGTGAAATCATCTTAAGGGGGACAAGTGATATTGGCATTTGTGCAGGCTTGTTGATTCTAACTAACATTTGCATTAGATTAGAACAGTAAATGCTATCTTCAGTGAAGAAATGGTTTGCATTTTCTCAATGGTATTTTAAAATGCAGCATTGCTAGTTTGAGTGAGTCAGCTGAAATTACAGAAAATGTTGCCTTTAAAATATCATCTGAATAGGAACAGCTGTCATATCAGGCAGAACCTGAAACAAAGCATACCACAAAACTTGGTTGGCATGTAATAACCCTGGTATTAGAATCTATAATGTTTTAATTTCTTCCTTGGGATATCTTTTGTGCACTTTGAATAGTGCATTAGCATGTGAATGGAAAAAACTCAATTATATTCCCAGGTTCATGCAAAGGAGCTAACTTCTAACACTAACCATAGAGGAAGTGCTTGATTTTTGTTTCTAGCATCATTGTATCGGACTAAAACTCCTCGTATTTCCATCAGTGTGTTTGTCAGCTGAAGTTATGAGATCATCTAAATATTTTATGAGATTCAATGAACAGTGAAAATAATCTTGCAAAAGCCTGTCTCACAAGTAGATTAATCAGTACAATAGTTCTCTTTCTTATAGGGAGATATTGGTAGTCAACTTAGTTTATGCTCATCTTTCTATTTACTTCTGGAACCGCCCTCTGCAGCCTCATTAATACCAGTTCACTTTAATTCAGTGGAAATGCCCTGCCAAGTTTTTATAAGATACATATATTTGTTATATTTGTTTTGTTTAGCAAACAAACAGAAAAAAAAACCCCAACCAAACAGAAATAGCATCCTATATTGGTCCATTTTAATGCCATGGCATAATATGAAATATCATTTTTGGAAGGGCAGTCAAAATGAAATCTTGAGTGTGTTTGAAATAAAAATGATCTGGAGGCATGGCAAGCACAAGGCATTTTTATTTATTGCAAAGAAATTTCACATAGAAGGAAGATAAGAGTGACTGGGTAAGCAAGTAGCTTTTAGATAGCAGATAAAACTGTAAAATGAAAGCAGTAGACTGATGGACAGAAATATTATATGTCTGTTCTCTGAGCTATATTATCCATTTCACAAAGAGCGAAGCAGCAGACTGGCTCTTTCACCTCTCCTGCTGGCTACATAAAATGGCAGCTACTGTATTCAGTTAAATTGTCACTTCAGATTAAATATTTCTAGAAACTGAGCACGGAAATGTAATCAATGCACTGAAAGTCTTTCCTGAAAGGGGAGAGAAGGATAATGGTAAAAAATGAGTGGAATAATCAGAGTAACCCTTACTTTATAACATTTAGGGCTGGCACAGAATGCAGATGAAGAGGATGATGATCTCCTGCTGCTCTTGCTGGATGCCTCACTTTGCTTAGGAGGAGGATGTGTCTGGGCCTTAAGAGCTTGCTAATGTGTTAAAGGCAATTAGCCTCTCATATTTTAAGTGGAACTCTTTCCTCCCCCCACGCCCAGTGTGGTAGGGATTTCCAAATTTAAAACCGAGGGTAAAACACAACCTAAAGAAAGAAGGTGGAGTGCAGATTAGCTGTTGTGGCAAACTCATTAGTGTGGGCTCATTGTCATTAAACAAGCTCAGAAGAACATGCTGTGAAGTCTGTATAGATCCTATAATACTAAAGCCTTGCTGAGGTTTATTAAGTAGTCAGGGTGAGCCACATGCTTCTAAATTTAGTGTGCAAATTAGAGACCTCATTTTGAGGTTAAAAGAATGAAGAGGGTAAAAATAAACAATGGAGAAATAATGTTGAAATGTAGTAAGATTTGGTTTTGGTTTAATTGTACCTGTGTGTTGTAGAGACGGTGATCATCAGGTAACCTGACACAGTGCATTGATTCAAGTTACAGTCAATACTAAAAAAACCCCAGGTGAGTCAAAGAGGGAAAGGCTTTCACTATTGACTGTTGTGTGTCTGATGGCCTAACTAGCAGAGTCAATACTGGAAACAGTTTAATTCCCTTTGCCCTGTAAGTGTTCTTTTATTTAAATAAAGTAAGTAGTGTAGCAGGAGTTGCATCAAGAGCAGTAAGACTCCCCAAGTACTTTTTGTCTAAAGTCTCAGAATGATTTTGCACAAGATTTTATACATATATGTATAAGCATATATATATATGTAAATATAAACCAAACTCATCTAGGCCTTTACAGTAGCTCTAAGGTGCCCTCTTTGTTACCAACTAATTGAAATAGAGGGAGAAGTATACCCAGCTGGAGGTGCACAACACAAGGACTGGGAGTGTGTTCTATATAGGAGAAGATTGAAATTAATGATGTTCATATTAGTGTTAACACTTTGAGGGCATCTTTCCAGATCCAGGGATCCTCAGTCATCTAACAACTAGACAGAATGGAGTGCTGAAAAAATCTGTGTAGCATAATTTAACTCCACTGAGGGAAGGGAAGTGAAAGTATAAGCACCAGTTCATTTGTCCTCAGCGTCTGATAGCACAGCAGTTTCTGAAAGACGTGAGAGTCACAGAATTGCTATGCCAAGTAATAGTAGGGCACAAAATGCTGGAGCCCGGTTGCGGCATCTTTGAGTTCCCATCGAATTGCTGGTGTTACTTCAATGCCTCTTTTCATGACTGTGTGTTCTTGTTAGCCCGTGGCTTTCTTGCCTTTAAGTGTATGAGAAAAACTGTCTTAATTTTAGGTGTTGCCTCCTTGACCAAAGATCTCAATACTCTTCATACTGAGTGTTTTGGTACTTTTTAAACCAATGAAAACTCCCCTTCTGTATCTGATAATCTATCCTCCTGCTCTTTCGCTCTACTACACAAACATAATAGATCTTGAAGACTTTAAAGCTTTTCTATTACTTCCCTTACACTCCTCTTGAACTTGCCTAGAGGATTGATTTTTTAAAAAATATTCTTTCCAGTCCGTGACCTCTCCTGACAGTGCCAGCCCAAGGCACATTGCTTGCTGTTGAGTTATAACACTCCAGACTCAAGCATGCTTCTCATGCTTTGGCTGCTGAGGCTGTTGTTGTAGAAAAAGTAGTTTGTGCCTGGTGTGCCAACATGATGCATTTGAATCTGAAATCAGAGGGTTTTCAGTAAGTGGAGAAACTTGGATCTTCTTTGGTTTAAATACTTAAATTTATTTCAAATCCACAGAATAGTTAGTAGGTCAGAGCTGCAGACCAATCACTGTGCTTGTTGAATAAAGGTTTGCTATTTGATCAAAAACATTCATAACAATTAAAATCAAGATTACAGCTTTCATTTCTCAAACCCCTTCCAGGCAGAGGGATCCTCAAGCCCATGGCAAAACTCTACAGTGCACAAAAGAATTGTTTCATCTTCACTGACTTCTTGTTGCCTCAGGGACATGATGCAGCAGTTGTTTCAACTGAGTGTATGTTAAGCATTGCCATGCTGGAGGGAGGTTTGATCTGAAATTTTCCCAAGGCGTGTGCTGATGATATTTCTTCATTTGTGTGAAAGGCCTCAGTACCACAAAAACCAGATTGATCTTGCCTTAGCTCTCACTTGGGAAGAAAGCGTCCCGCTCCCTCATCTTCTCGTGACATTGTCTCTTAGCTGGCAATATACCTGTATCCATCATTCTCCTCTCCTCGTACCCCTTTCAGTCTGGCATGTTGATGTGTGCAGGTGCTAATCTAGACGTGTAGAGACAATATATGATGGGCAGAAGAATCATCCACATCAACAGTTCACAATGGCCTTTTTTGCTGATAGAACAGTTATCTGCAACTAAGGAAAATTAAACTACCAAGAAACTGCGGTTTCCTCAATGGGGGGACATTTTGAGCAGAAAAATTAAAAATAGGTACAAATAAAGGGGAATTTGCGCTCAAGTGACATTCACCAAAGGGATGCTGTTGTTATATGCCGTATCTCATTGTTATACAATAGATAGCATCCTTCATCAGAAATGTGATCTTTCCATGGATATTGTGATTGTGAATCAGATGTTTATTAAGGACAAGAGTAGAGGGGCTTTCATATGCTCAGACAGATTGGGGATTTATAACTCTGTAGTGCAATAATGGCTGGTGCTTCAGGTTTGTGCTCAACAGCCATGACACAAAACAGACATCTGGGGTCCATGTAGTACTTGTCAGAACCACAGTGGAAAACAGGGCTAAACGGGAGCGGTTCAGCAGTTTCTGTGGCGGGAAAGCGTGGCTTCGGGCACTGCTGCAGTGTTTGTGCAGAATGGAGAAGTGACACCAAGCGTAACCCATTTGTAGGTGAGAACTTCATAGTTTAGAACCATGAGCTTGAACATGTGATCTGTACACAAGACGATTATATTTTCAATCAAAACCAGCTGTCTCCTTGCTTCTGAAAATTCAAGAATGTTTTACCTTGATCATTTTATTTCACGTTGATTTTTTTATTTCCATATGTGTCAGATACTTATTCTCAAGGGCTTAAAGGAAACTGAGCTGGGAACTCTTCTGTACAAATTAATAAATTATAGGTGCTATTTGTGTCCCTTCACTGACCTCAGTAGTGCTCATGTGGGCATATTTGCTGGTCAAGTAACAAGCATTCAAATTCATGTACTTTGTGAATTAATTCAGCTTTGATGAGCAGAAATTGTTAAATGGTGTCGAATTATTGGTATAAGTTTTATGAAGCAGGAAACTCTTTTTTCCTCTTGAGATGAGACCAACTAACAAGTTATCTGCTCATCCTAAAGAAAAGGTTTGTAAAACTTGGTAGGCCACAGAAGATTTTGTATTCACAAAATCAACTGCCATTGTCTAATTTTTTCCATCAGAGCCACAATGTGGTAATCATGTTTCAAAACCAATATCATGTCATACATTAAATTTTGCATAGCATATTGTTAGTTTTATGCTTGCCATTATATTGATGTGTTATTTGCACACCAGATAATGCAGTCTTTTTATAATAAGGATTTCAAAGAGCAGGACTGAGTTTAATATGTCGATGCCATACAATAGCTGGTTTATATATATAATTTTTGGTGCTTATATGTCTTCAGGTAACATACAGCTTCTTGTACAGTCTCCAGTTGCGAGGCAATGGGTTTGGTAGCTGTAACGACTAGCAGTTGTGTCCACTACTGATTTTAGTTACTAAAATTCTCATTGCTACATTTTCCTATAAGAAGTTGTTGGACATAGCCAGAATTTTATTAGGTGCACATCTTTTTATAATGGATTCCACTAAAGAGAACAGTTTACCATGCTGCCATGCAAACCTTGCGCATTCGATCAGTGCTCCCCACCAGAACAGTTTAGTAGAAATGGGGATGGGGACAGGCTGATTTTGGCACTTGCGAGAAATGAAATGGAGCACTGCCTTTAGTGAACTACCTGAACTTCTTATTTTCTTTGTCTTTCTCAGCTTTTCAGCTCATTTTCATTTACTTGCTCCATGACTCCAAAATGTTTCCAGTGCTTCATATATTGATCCCTTCCCTCCTGCCTCCTCTGGCCCCTTTCTTCTGCATGGAGACTTTTGCAGACAGATGTGAAATTACAGCATCTCAAAGACAGGTTTTTATGAACTGACTGTGCTTTTTATTATGGATCAGAAATGGAGCAGCTTGCACAACAAAAGATATGCTGGGCAATGTTTCTTACACAGAAGCAAGTCAAAGGCAAGGTGAAGGCATTGATGGCTCAAACCAGTAAATGCTTTCTTCTGCGTTTCTTGTTTTACTTCAGGGATAGCAACTCTATAAGTCTTCAGTAAAATATCTGAAAGGAACATGTCTTTCTGTAAGTTCTATAAAAGCACACTGTTACAAACTAAGAGTCATAGAGCTCTTCATTTAAATAGATAGTTGTCGAAGAAGGAATGACCCCTAGGTAAAACAGTCCATTAATTTCATCAGCTCACCATGAATTCATGCTGGTCCTAATATGGTAGATGTAAAACTCGGTGATACGACTGTGGTTTTGCACAGTGGCTGCTCCCAAGAGGCTCCTTGCACCACCTCGGCCGGGCTGCAGACTCTCCCTGGGATGGTATTTCCACTTGCTTCTGTTGGCATTACATTTTTGAGACTTAGTAAATTCAGCTGATGACAGAGCTTATTCAGCTGTCTCACCACCACATGTGTGTATTGTTTCTTTTGTTTTCCTTCCTTTTTCTCTTTTCTGAGCCTTTTTGAATGATAAATGACTGCTCTGATTAGCTATTCAGCAAAGGTAAGAACTTCTTGAGCTCTACTGGCTACTGAAATTCTTTTTTTTAATACATGTACTTTTAGGCTGAATGTGATTTATGTACCATAGAATAGTTTCTTAAGAAAGGAAGTGTTCTTTTTACTTCAATAGAAAACATTTTTCCTGTGTGTTTTACAAAATGTAACTAATTTCTTTTACACTTTCATTGATTGGATTTTGCAATTCAAAACATCTTTTACCAGTACACTTGTATGTGTTAAAGCGAAACAATTTGTCTGAAATGAGAATTTTCACACTCAATCATATCTAAATTTCTCATCTACAACTTTTGATTTCAATCTCAGGTGTCTGTGCAGCTGCTGAAGCTGAGACAGTGTAGAAAGGGAATGCTGTTATTTTACATTTGTAGCAATTATCCTCAGTGAGGCAGCTGTGGTGGTTTTCAGTTTCTGCAGAGGGAAAAGACAAACAACTTCTGGAAAAGTTGGCTGATTTTGGTCATACCTGACACTATCTTCCCGAGTATACATTGCTGGACATAATGCCTGAAAACAAACTGCCTCTGAACACAGCAGTATGCGCAGATGCAGTCAGGTCCTTGCATGCTTAGGACAGCACTTAACCATTACCAGAAACTGGGCTTGTTTTGTGAAAGATCTATGGGAAAGCTTTTTTGTATCAGAACCATAAATAGATGCCTAAACTTTCCTCTGCTTTAATATGAATGTGTTGGAGTCGGTGATATTATGTATATTTGTCCTTTGAGGCAGATTAGCAAGCAACAGAGCATTAATGCAGCCTGGATGCACCCGCTCCTGGTAAGTTGGATGTACCCAAGAAGAGTAAAACACACTAACCTTATGTAATTAATACAGCGTCTGGAATTGTCTACTACAACGCTCCCTAGCATTGAATAGTTTCACAATGGAGCTGAAATCCCCAGAACAGTGTTGGGAAGTTTTAAATGTATGTTGTTTGGCTGAATTTGAAGTTGTGCAGCCACTATTTGAATTATTATTATAATTAGTATTCTAGTAGGACCCGGAGGACTCAGTAAAGTTCTGGAGCCAGTTATGTAGTTTTCCTAGGTATGACAAAAATGTTATTTTGTCCAGATATTATGTAATGTGTGATATTTGTAAATGACCTTGGATGTAGAAACTGCAGCCTTCTGGGATGAGTGCTGTAGGCCTGCAGAGCTCTGCTCTGTGCTGTTCCCTCTCACTGGCTCTGTCAAGATTTCTGGTCCACAAAGTAGAACAGATTTGAGAGAAGGAATAGAAAACAAATGTCATCATCACATGCTGTGGCCTCACAGTGGGAAGGTGTGCTTGCAGAATAAAGGTGATGGGGAGATGATTGAAAGCATGAGACAAAGGTCAAAATGACAAGGCTGCTGGCACAGTGCAGGGCTGCTTTAGGTCCCACCTTACAATTAAAGGTCTCCTTTCTGGGAGAAACATGTCTGAGTTGGCATCAGGAGATGATGGAACTGAACCAAATTTCACAGTGTCCTGGGTGAGTGCTTTGGCTGCCGTGTTCCTGGGGAGAGGGGACAGGGAGGCTCTGACCCTCCTTATCTCCTTGTGTGAGCCTGTACCTGGTCTCTGGCAGTTGATAAGAGCCCAGGCCATGACTTTAGCAGATTTCTAGCCTCTGTTTGATAGTCTGGTCAAATCCATGCTCTGGGAATAGCTCTTGTCTCCTTTAGCACAGAACTAGTTGAGATTCTACTGCAAATTACTCCTTGCTACGGGGTCTGTAGAGAGAGATGGCATGGAGCTGCCTTGACCTCCACACTGTTCAGAAGAACCTGAAGGGCCAAGGACAGCCCTTTCTTCTGTGCAGTGTCCCTTCACACACCTGGGGTCTTGCCTGGCTGATTTTGCTGCAAGTCAGCTTAACTATGTACCAAGAGACTCCTTGATTTATTAAGGCTTTATTTCTTTGTTCGTTTCTTCTTCTATTCTTGTACCTTCTCATGAGTCCTTTGGCCAGGTGGTTTTTGGTTTAGTTGTCACCCACACAGAAGTCAAATTTGGAACAATAAAACCCAGAAAGCAGATTTGCCTATGGTGAGAGGCATCCAGGTGTGTATCTGTTAAAACAGTCACATAAGGCTGTCCCCTCTGTGTTGCTTATCTTGTCCTGTCACCCTTTTGAACTGTGGTTCAGAATGAGGGATGGCAAGGATGAACCATGTCATCAAAATGGAGCTTACAGGCCGACTCAGAGTTTATGGAGAATTTCTATGTTGTACACTGATTCCTAAGGCACAATCAATCTTTGTTAGTCTTTTGAGCTCTCATTATGTAGGCAACTGTGACCATCTATGAATCATTTTGAGATTATATTTCTTTTTGAGTAAATAATAATATAGGCTATTCAATGAAGCGTTTCAGATTGTAAAGGGTCAGATTTAATTCATACATTTAGTGGCCAAAAAAAAAGTTTCAAGTAAGCAAAGTCTTGCTGATTGGACAATGTTGATTATAATTAAGCTGCATTCTGTTAAAGAATATTGTAAGCAAAATAAAATGTTGGCTGGGGTGAAGAATACAAAATCTGCAGTGCCCTAGTAACCTGAAATCCTGCCAGCTTACCTGCAGCTTGTTTGTTCCTCAATCATTCCAAAGTTAGATGAGTAACGGAATTAGTCTTGGAAAGAAATGTGAATACATTATTACTTTTCATTTGGGATGCTCAGGCTTGTATCTGTTTGTAGAGCTAGAGCATAAACTCCATGCAGTGTGGAAAGCGATTGTACTTTCTAATCCCTGTAAAAGCAGAGAGGAGTTGTGTTTTAAATTGCATTACAGAAATACTAATAGAGAGTTTTCAGTTGCTTTAGTCATACCATTCAGAGGAAGCTGAGTGCTGAGAATGTGCAGATTGAGTTTTTGTGAATGGACTGGTGTTCTGCAGTTTCCAGTTTGGATGTTGCAGATTTTCCAGTATTCAACATGTCTTTTGGATTTATTTAAAAAAAAAAAGAGAAAAAAAAAAAAAGGCATAGTTGTGTTGTCACTAGGATGCTCCAGATTAGGAAAAAACCCAAACAAATGGAATTTTATCTTTACTGCCTAGCATTTGAAATGATGAAGGGCTTTTCTATGCTACAAATTTGTTCCTGTCTCATTCCTAGAAATACAGACTTACTGCATATTGTGAATGGGATGCTACTGGGTTCTGTGAGGAATTTGGAACATGTTCAGAACCTTTAATTTCTCTTTTAAATTGTCTCTCTCTCATATATTTTGATATGTTTTGATAGTATTTCATTACCATAAATAAATTCATGGATGTTGTGGGTGACCCTGTCTCACACAAAGCAGACATGAGATTTCACAGATACAGCTTGCTGATCCTCCTAATGGCAAACTACAATTTCTGGTACATGATATTAAGGAAAACAAACAAACAAACCCCAAACAAACAAAGAAAACCCCCACAACTTATGAAACATCATAAGTAGTTTAGGCTGATAATTTACTTGGAGTTTTCCTGGCCAAGACTGAAGTAGAAAAATAGTTTGCTCTAGAGTTGCATCTTATTCTTGTATTTATATATACACCCCTGTCTGGGTCTTATTTGAAGGAAAGCTGAAGTCTAGTGGAAGGCTATTAAAAGATATTCTGTTTAAGTGTATCTCATCTCTGGCAACACTCACAAAAATAAAGTTCTAAAAGAACTAAGTATTTAATGGGTTTGCTTTGAATTCCTGTGTTTAGGATGAATGTGTTTTTCTTAGTGAGGACTTGCTTTGCTGTCACAAATGGAATGCAGAATAAAACACTGTATCTGTAATAAAATAGAAATTTTTGAGCTATTTAAAATCTATAAATCTCATGAATATTGGAAGACAAATTTTGCCTAGGAATTAAATCCTGGCGATTCAGCTATAGCGAAGCGTGGAAAAATACATTAAGAAGGTTCCCTCTTATTTTATTAGTGAGGGGACAGCAGAGAGAGGTGAGGAGAAAGGGGAGAGGGAGCAGTGGGGCTGGTGGAGCCAGCAGGGTGAGGAACAAATCTGCTTCCTAATGTTGGGGGAACACACTGGGAAGAGACAAGAGTTGCTGAATTAGGGCAAAAATAGCTCTGGGGACATATTTGAGGACAGAAAGCAAGTGTGAGGTAAATATCTGTTTCTCTCGGAGGTGACTTTGAGTTTTGTTTCAAAGGCTTTTGCAGGAAGTGCCAAAGCTGGATGCTGTGACATGAGTCCCAGGCCCCAATCTAAGTAGTTGCTTATATCACCCACTGAGCATCAGATATTTGAATTATTAGAGACTCATATGTGCTTAAGTTTGTGTGCATGAGAAGTAGAAACCAAGTGCACACGAAGCGTAAGGCCGTGCAGGTGGCTCGTGTCTGGCACTGCACTGGGATCCATTTTGTGTCTCAAGATGGCGGCCGCGGCTGCACAGCCCTGTGATCCACAGTGTTCAGCTGAAAAAGCATAACAGAACTTATCTGCTGTATAAAAATTGAAAGCCACTTATCCTTATGTGAAGGTGTCTGTCAGACTGCCTTAAAAACAATGTACAGCAAATTAGAATTTACCAAGCTAACTAAATGCCTTCAGGGAAGTCATGAAGGGCTGTTAAAAGAAAGGGCACTGTCAGATAATTTAAGCAACTTTGAGCAAAAAATGCTGCAAATGTGTTTCTTCTTTTGTGTATCTTTGAGGGTGAGACAGGGCTGGCGTCTCCTTTGTGTTCCAGAGCGTTTCCCTGCTGCTGGGGTCTGCTGGGGCTCTGCTGCTCTGTGGAGATGCATTCCCTGTTTGAATGTGAGGTTATCTACTATTTTATCCTCGTATACATTCCCTGTATGAATATGAGGTTATCTACTGTTTTATCCTTGTACGAATACGAGGTTATCTACTATTTTACCCTTGTACGAATATGGGGTTATCTACTATTTTATGGTGGCACTTTGGCTGGGGCTCCCCTGGAGCTGCAGCTCCTTGTGTGGAGGTTTCTGCAGCCTCTGGCCGTGCTGCTCTGCCCAGTCCTGCAATATTTAGTGTTGGTTTTAACAGAAAGTTATGTGCAAGTTGAAAAAAAAGCCATAGTTTATATGTCCCTTTTTAACAGAAAATATGTATAAGCTGGATTTTATTTGTAAACATATTCCCTTCACCAGCATCACACCTTATCTAACAAAGCAGGATTTCTTACGCTTTTATGAACTGAGGATTGCTGCTGCTATCAGGAGAAACTGAAATTTAAACCAGTGAAATCTTTTTGCTGTTATCATAAAATCCAAGGTGTCTGAATAAAAGAAACCTGCTGACTCTGTCCATTGATTTTGAAAGAGCTCAGTTAAATGCAAACATTTAGGACCTTGAAACAGGGAAAGGCTTAATACAGCCATTTTATTTTCCCAACCATTAAAAAAAAGAAGTTGGCCCAAATTTTGTTAGGGACTAAAATTATAGTTACCAGACATTAACAGCATATTTCAGCTTCTAATTTTGCTCTTTTCCTTGTGATAAGTGTCATACTTTATTTGTTCAGTTCTCCAGAGTTTTGAAAGAGATTCTTGAGCAGTTTAGTACTTTCAAACTATTTGTTTAATATCTTATTGCTGCATATCACTGGTGCTTGATGATCTGCGTATAGCTGTGTTGAAGAGTTTATTCCCGTGCATTTTATCAATACAATAGATACATGAATTCTTAATGTCTGATTTTTTTTTCTCATTTTCTCTTGTTCAATACCAATAGTTACAGTGAAAAAAATAAATGTTACTGCTTTATTTTTATATTTGTTTCTGTCTCTGCTGGTCAAGCTGGAAATATTATCTTCCTTTAAAAACTTTAAGTATTCTCTCATTCTGCCTTCTGCTGTCCTTTATTATTCTATTGCAAGCCTGTAACTGTGCAGCCTATCTAAGGTAGAGATTGCCCTCACATAACCACTTGACTGCTCAGCATAAATGACATTTTTAATGGTCTGGTTACTTGTCATTAATTGGCTCAGACAGGCTCGAATTTTGTCACACATCTTGACCTTCACTGAACCAACAACTTTCACAAATATAAAGGTCAAGAAATTCTGGCCTTAGCACCTCTTTATAGAATTACTTTGATCACATACGCCAAAATCCAAATCTCTGGTCCTTAAAAGTGCTTCTATAAATACACATAATTATTCTAGTACCTGAGTGGAGCTGGAACATTAAAATATACTGTATATTATGAGTGGTTTAAGTAATTCTTGCTCCTCTGATGCCAGTCTGGGAAGGGAAGAATCAATCTACAGAACTTAAAAAGGCTTAATCTGTCTTCACGTGTCTTTTTGTCTGTTTGCAACCTAAGCATGACGTGATCTGAGTAACACCTGGTGAACCTGTCTTTGTTTTTTCAAGCATGGAATAAAGAGTTAAGAGCATTAGTGGGCATTTTATATGGTAAAAATGTACAGAGAGGCATAGACTTAGGTACCCTCTGCACTGAATACACAGTGCTGGCAGTGTCTTCATCTTATCCTATGTAAGAAATGAACCATTTTCATGGAGTTGCTGCATCTATAGGATTCAAGAGAATAAAGGTTTATATGCAGTCTTATTGAAATACTGAATTTTGTACAGTCTATATGAAAGCAATCAGGTTCAGCCTGAACTTCTGTGTTACTGAGACAACACTTAGTGCATTTAGGTTGAATAGAGGAAGAGTAAAGCCAACATTTTTTATCACAAGGAAGTTTAAAAAACAACCCACTTATGTGCAGAGCAGCCCTTCTGTTTGTGAGTGTGATTCACGGCTGGCTGCTGCTCTCCGTAACCTTTTTGTGAATGTAGGGCACTGTGGATACCCGTGTGTGCTGCTCTCCCAGTCCCACAGGTCTGGAGCTATTAATAGTCCTTATTTCCAGGCTTTCTTGAATTGTGCTTTTCTTTCCCTGTGGTTCATTTGTCCGAGGTGTTTATGAGCCTTGTAGCTTTGACTTTTGTGAGCTGTAATTGGGGCCAGGTGCTCTCCTGTGTCAATTTTCTTTAAAAATCTGTGAGGGTAGAAAGAGTGCGATTTATAGTTGTGCTTGTAAGCGGCAGAAGCAAATATACTAATGAACCTGACATATGGCTTTACGTGAGAAAATTCTCAGTGGCGTTGCCCTTGATTTTAGCTGCGGTCCTTTCAAGCTGCCCAAGCTGCATGACTCTTTGAGTATGGTTCATGCCTGTAAATAAGTGAGGCATTTTCTATATGCCCTTTCAGATGTCCGTCTTTAATTTATTAGTAAAAGTAAGTGATAATCAGTCCAGAGTAAGTGAGACATTGAAAGGTTACAAAATGTTCCAAGTGTAAAACTAGAGAATGGCAGTAATTCAGAACTCCTGCCTTTGTCATCGTGCTTGGGGTACAGTGCTCCCGACAAAGGCTGAGGAATGGGATGTGTCAGGTAACAATGAGAACTGCAAAGGACAGAGAGATTTTGTATTACAAGGACACGTGCAAAAAAATCTGGTTTTTATTATGCGTACACATACACCGCTTATCTCAAAGGAAGACAGACGAAAGTTGAAACTTCTTGTGGTAGTGGTGCAAGATTGTAGATGAGCCTGATTTGCTCCAGAGTTTGGAAACCCCATGATACCAAATACAGATGTCCCAGCTGTCATATTTTGAGATAAAGTAAATGACATGTTTTTAAATACAGATGAACTATATGCTGGGCTTAACAAGACTATTTGTATTCCTTCATCAGTGTGAGACAGCTTGTACTTCTCTATGATGAACAACTTGATTTAATAAGTGACGAGTCAGGGTTGGGAGCTGATCAACCTGAAGGGCTTCTCAGCTTGACAGACCTTTACACATTGAAGTGCAGCACTAACGTGTCCAGAGAAGCTGTGAAACAAGCCTGAACTATTTACTGTTCAGTTTTAATTGTGGAGTGGCTAATTGTCCTACTTTGCTGTGTAGTGCTTTAAACAAGCCATCTAATTTGGTGTATTTTTGTCACTGACAGAACCCTGCCAAGAGTCTTTCATCTTAGAGTGAAATCAAGAAGTCTGGAGACAGCTGCCTTCATGTGATGCTGTAATTCTTCATGTTGTTTCAGTCATTGATACTTGTACCTCTCGTATGTGTTTTCACTAGATATATATTCCTTTAAAATCAGAAGACCCTCAAGAAATTGAGACATGCATACTGATGCTTCTAAAGCGGGTTCTGGCATACAGAATTATTATACAACCACAAGCTTTACTGATTGCAATGATTACTAATTTTGGTGCTTCTTTTCATCTTCAGGTAATTTTGTTAGTCTAGTGAAACAGCAACTATCTACTCAGTATCTTAACATACCTAATGTAACTGAATTAAAACCTTACACAAGGTCCTTCATTGGTTTTGAAGGTCAGCAGCCACACAGAAGAAAGGACAGGAATAGTCAGTAGCTTAGACAGAGAAATAATAAATGTTGATATTTGTTTCTTCTTTTAAAACCATCCTTTCAGATGACAAAGAGCTATCAAAAGGAACACGAAATGAAAATGCTAGCTGCCCTCATCCTCTTTCCTCGTTCACTCTGGCAGGTTGTTGCCACGTGGAGCCTATTTAATAACAATTCCGAAATATGTATTGTGTGTGGTTACTTCTGCGCCAGCACAGCCTTGATGAGTAGGCTCCGAATTCTTTGTAAGTTCTCCAGGCCAGAAGCTGAAACTTCTTCTGTTTATATTTATGATGCTCAACATAATGAGACCTTGATCTTAAGTGAAGAGCTAACTGAATACAGTGTTATCATTGATCTGAGAAGGAAGTTGGCAAATAGCATCTCACACCTTAGGCATGATTTAAAACAGGATCTTGGTGTTAAACAGTGGGTGGCTTAAAAGTAAAAACTAATTATGGTTGTGTTAAATTTCAGGTTGTTATTGGTCCCCACACCAGGATCAGTAATGTTCCACACCTCTTAAAGGAAATCCTACTATGCAGAGTAAAAAGATATTAACATTTTCTCATAATTTAGTGCACAGTCACCACATAATAATTTTAATCACTTTAATATTTTTCCAGGTGCCTTTAAAGATTTTAATGCAGTAAATGCTTTCCTGTCACTTCTTCTAATCAATATTGACTTCACTATGACATCTTATTTCAAGATTAATGTTCCTGTATTGCATAAGGTTGTAATTTTAATGAAACATCCAAAATAACCCATAATTTCTTGTTTCAAGGAATCTGATAATTATTTTGCCCCGTGGCAGATAATCTTGCTCCCATTATATTGAAAAATACATTATTATTTTCTTTTCCAATTGCTATTAAGATGGATATTTTTCAACATATTAGAAGATCATTACTAACTCAAAATAGACTTATGAAACCGGTAATTTGCCTGTCAAAAACAGGCCACAGATGTAGCTGAAAGAGGTGTACTAATGGAATGGCACTAATGCAATTTCACAAATAACTTAATGAAGCATGTAAAGCATATTTCTTCCATTAAGTACACATAGCATGGAGTCACATCTTGCTTACTGGGTGTGAAAAATATTTTTAATCAGCTTAAAGATAAGAGACTATTCAAGGTTATGCTACTGAAAGCCATAAAAAGGAAAAAAAAGGAGCCATAAAAGCCATAAAAAGGGAAAAACTCAGAGAAGACTGATAGGAAAGAGCAAAGCAATAGTATCTCTTTGGATATGTGCTTTTCTTTGAGGCTCTTAAGCTCCAGGAAGGAACAGGCTCATGAAGGGGATGGTTCTTCAACACTCAGGCAGCTGCTCTCAGAACTTCTGCTGCCTTGTCCCAAAGTGTTGAATGGAGCGAGGAGCGAAGCAAAGGTAACGTTTCCCATGGTGGTAACCACAAAACCACCACGAGCCCATGCTTAGCTCACCTGTGAGGCTCTGCAGACCTCTAGACCCCTCCATAATCCTGGTGGCTGCATCCCAGCCATGAAGCCTCTGTGAGGTTTGTCCCGGCTCTTTAATACTGGCAGGAATTCGCAGATGCTCCTTGAGAGCATTTATGCCCATGAAGGTCATCATAAGCATAACGCTTCTTGCGTGGAGCCAGGGGACATGCAGGCAGGTGACAAACACCGGGCTTCCCCTGCTGCTGTCACCGCCTGCTTGTGGCTCAGCAGAGAGCGGTCCTGAATTTACTGAAGTTGAGGTGGGGGGAAAAAAAGGTAAATCCACAGTGTTCAGATGAGTAGAGCGCTGAACGGTAACAGAGATGAAAGCAAGGCAAAGCAAATGAAGCGACAGTAGTATAAACTGAGGAGTCCCACTGTGAATTTGTTTAAGGTCATTATGGCTTAACAAGGATGTCTCTAGAGGAGTTAAATACCAGACCCAGGACTATTCCCGTAAGCCTTCCAAATCTTTCCTTTGCTGAAGGTCAGTGTGGTGGAGCATGCAGTTGGCTTCTCACACTGAGAGCGTGTTTTGCTGAAAATCTATACTGCCAATTACAATGTTTTCAGTCCCCGCAGTGAGCTCAGCCTGCCGTGCCCCATTATGTTAGAGTCAGTGTTTAATGCCATTAACGATAAACGCACTGAAGGCCAATACAAGGCTGATCTGCGCCGTTCAGAATGACGCAGTTCTTTAATCCTTGTCTATGTTCAAAAAGAGATTAAAATACCTTTGATCTTTTACTTCAACATGGAATATTTTTGTTGAAGTCTAAAAGTAGTCACCGCTATTTCCTATGGTAGGTGTTACTAAATTAAACTGTGTGTGTTCTTGTTTACAATGCCAAATATCAAGGAAGTAATGTCTGTAGTTTAACTGTCCAGTGCGGAATGGACTAAAGGAAAAACTTATCGTAGTTATTTTAGTTATGATTTTACTTTTAAAACTTAGAGTTAGAAAAGCAGTTAAGAACAAACTTTATTCATCCAAGCATTTTAGCGTATACTCATATTCACAGCTAATGACAACAGATAGTGTCATTGAATGTCTGCTTTAAGTTACCTGGCTGATGGCGATTCCAGCTCTTTTAGCCATCAGTAATCAAAATAGGGAAGATGTATTTTTAAGCTGAACTAAACCAAAAAACATTCGATATTTTTTATTAATTTAAAAGTAAAATGTTGATATTGTCATTTTCAAAAGTTTCTTTTTTATTCTATCAAATAGCAATATAGATATTGGATAAAAGGAGTACATTGCATAAGAAAAATTGCATTTTAAGTTTGAACACTTCAGATAAAATTTGTTTGGAATTCAAAATATTGAATTTGGATTAGAAAATGTTGAAGGGAAATGTTCAAATTTGCTCTCAGTTGTATGTAATTTTTGCTAAGTTGCTTTAAAAGTTAAATTTGTCACATCTTCATGTTGCTAAATCTGCACTAAATACTTAGCTGAAGGAATTTCACTTGGAAATAAAAAAACCCACTTAAGCATCATTCAAACTAGAGGAACTACAGCCTTTATTAGAAAGGCAACAGGTAGCACTTTGAAGAGTTGACATTTTTGTATCCACATGGAATGGGATTTATATAGTTACACGTGGGCTTCTTGCTGTCCTTCTGGCTTTATCACATTCTTATGGTGCTCCGAAACGGAGGTTTAGTTACTGACATATTACAGTTGTCACTCCAGTTCTGGCAGATTGAGTGAACCGGTTGGTCATGGTTTGTCTCTTTCACTGCTGGATGCAACAACTTTCCTTCTAAGAGCTGGCTAGTTGAGCAAACGGCAGGGAAAAATGCTTGCTTCTAGGATTCGAAATTCTCCGAATCTTTTTTTTCCAGAGATGAAGGAAAAGGCCCTTTTATTCATTCTTTCATAAAAGCACATTCCCTCTACGTGAAAAACTGCTATACTCATCTATAAATATGAGAACCAGTAAAAGAGAAGAACTGCAGCAGTTCCTTTCACTAAATGACCATAAACCAGGGTGAAGCTTTCACTAATCTTGTTGATTTCTTACCTTCTAGTTCTCCTCAGTCACCCATACCAACACAACCAACCTGGAATATATTGGATGGTAAAAAGTTTTTAGAGTTAGCAAAAGATTTTACTGAAAAAAAACTTCTACTTGCCATGTTTTGGAACAAGTAACGTTCACACTGTAGGATTATCTGGCATTTCATTGAAAATGTTTTGCAATATAATACTCCTAATTGCAGCTTTTTGGAGAATACTGGGAAAATCATTCACTGGTTTGTGTCATAAGATCTCCGAGGGAGTTTAGTTTATGACATCTGTGTTCATGACTAATTTCTCTGCATATGTTTTGTGTGCAGTACTGCTGGAGTCAATGGGAGTTTGCAGTGGAAACACTGTAGATTTACCCACCTAATTTTTGCCCCCAAGGCAATCCTTCAAGTGTAAAGTTTTGGAAATCAGATTTACATTCCTCCTCTCAGCTACAAGTTTAATTTCCCTCTGGCTGCTACCTGATAGAAATCAGGAATTAATATCATTGCTTTCAGCTGTTACACTCATATTCAGCCACCTTAATGGAAGTTCACTCATTTAACACACCGCAGTGGTGTGGAACAAACGAGGCCATCGGTTGTGGTGGAAGGAGTTTTGCCATCTCTAGTTTTTTTGCTATAAGGAAACCTGGGAAAGAAAGAACCTTCGTTCCTTCTGGAATTTAAGTGTTGCCAGAGTTAAAAGATTGTGTTAGGGAGGAGGAGGGGGAAAGTCTGGTATGTGATGTGTCAGTACAAACTTTTTAGTGGGGATCCTTTTCTTAAAGATAAGAAGTGACAGTCTAGATAATACGTAGGACATGTTGATCCTTTTGTTAAATATCAGAAAATGACATAGCAGTGAGGAAATGGCCCTTCTTAAAAAGCCTGGTGTGCTCTGGAAAAAGGAGAAGAGAGTTAAAAGCGGTCCTGAATTTACTGAAGTTGAAGAGGGAGAACGGTAAATGCACAGGCTGTCAATACAAGCAGTTGGATTGCTCCATGGATGACCCATGGATAGTTTTTCAAGCTATGGGTAAATTCTGCGACCTACTCTTGCAAAAAGCTACTGAAGCCATAAGCAGGACAGATCATGGTGTGTAGTTTATTATTCTTTCATGAACCCTTTCTTTCACGTTCAGCTTTCCAGCTTTCTGCTTCTGTTTTCCCTAATACCTCATGGGTACAGGGCAAATTTGCAAGATCTGAATTCTTAGCAAGTGTGATGTAGGTAGAAAATTAGCTGATGCTTGCTCACCCATCCATAGTGGTAATTAACCTGTGTCTATCCTCAAGGGGTTTTCACAACTGCCTCTGGCCCTTGTGGTGAATTCATAAACCCTATTCAAAAGGGGAAGAAAATCTAATTAGAGTATAAATGATATGAACTAAAACACACCAATCAGTAAACAGAAGCTACTTCACATAAATCGGAGTCAAAGTGTCTTTACAGAAATTGAACTTTTCTCATGCTGAATTAAAGAGATCAAGAATGAAATTGCTAGGGATTCCTAAACGCTAATGGAGAAGCATGCCAATAAAGTAACTTACTGGGAGTTTATAAAAATGAAGAAATATGGGGTTTTAAAAAATATTGTGTTTGGTTTTAATAAAAAGATAATTAATAAGCAGAACCGAGCATGTGTGCATATGCAAGTAAATATGAATTACCAAATTTTAACACTAATTTTTAAAGCCTTTTTTTGAATTTCACGATAGGCTACAGATGCTGTATTAAACAATAAACACTTTTCAGCCTTACCCTTTGTTGGTATTTTAAGTTATTGACCTACCCGGAGAGTACCTATTTTTTGTACTACTATTTTTCAATTATAGTAATAAAAAAGGAAAATCCTGGTCCACTATTTGCATATTAACTATTACAATTTGTAATAGATAATGTTAGTTCTGAAGAGTTGCTGACAATCCTGTTTCTGCTGGGATTTTAACAGGACTGAGAGGAAATAGCATGTTTGTCAGGCGAATGTCCCAAGCAAATGCTGCCTTCCTGTAAATCATTTTGCACTCTTCATCTATGGAAACTCCCTTTGGTCTACACATTAAACATACTAGAATCTTTTTGCCTCTTACTGTATTTATTATGTCTTAGCGATACTGTTGGCGTTGCTCTAACAGGCTTAGCTGGCACTGAAAGCACGGCTGAACTCAGTATGTGCCAAATTTCGTGCTGAATTCTTCTGTTGGTGCTCAGTTATCAATGATATGAATGAGGGCCCAAGGACGCTGGAGTTAATCACTGACTGATACATGAAAAACATGTGTAGCTTGGGAACTCTGGTGGCAGAAGCCGTGTAATTGCCAGTGGCAGCGTCCAGCAGCTGGGAATTGTGGCCCGTTATATTATCAGTGGGGGGACAGACAAAACCAGGCACTTATTGTTGTATCATCTGCAGATATTGGTGGTCCTTGATATTTGAAAGTATATCCTACACTAGGTTTTTGAGAATAAGATTGCTTCAGCTGGAGCATTTTAAGGACATGAGACTGAATCAAAGGGTTTGTTTCCAAAAATGTAATGATGTTTGCCAATGATAAAACATATCTTGTCAGAGCTGTGCTGTCTGAGTTCTGTAGTGGAAATGGAATGTAAAAAGACTTTGCTGAAATAACTGCAGGAACTCAAAGACTTTGAGAGCGCTGCACTGTCTTTGTATTGCCTTTAAGAAGGATTACTGTTCCTTCCCAAATGGTTTTGATTTCACAGCAAGGACTTTTCAAGCTTTGTATTCTTCAGCATCAGGGTTAGTGGCCAAAGAGCTTTATGTTATAGTTTTGATGGGAGAAAGATAGAAAAAAAAGTCGGAAGTGAGAACAAGCCTAGTAGGAAATTCTTGATCTGTGTAAAATATATAAAATATAAAACTCGAGAGTAGAAATATGCATGAATTGGTTATGCTATTTAGTATTATTTTATTGATCCGGATAATGCAGAAGCTTTATCTGAGATCAAAGCACATCTCTGCATGGTGTTGTGCTGTATTGTCTGAACATTCAGCATTTTGAATTTGTGAGCTTGCAGAGTGACCCGGGGACTGAGCCGAGCCTTCCTGAAGGCCGAGGGGAAGCTCGGGGGGCTCGGAGCTGTGTGAGCACGGTGGCCCTGCCTGTCCTCGGGGCCTCACCCGCCGTGTCACCAGACACCACTTCTTTGTGTGGAAAAAAGATAAGGCAAGGTACCGCTGGGTCAGATTTCTCTCCAGAGATGGCACGCACTCCTCTGACTAATGATGTGGATTGTCAACTAGTTGTCGTGGCAAGTGGGAAGCCTCCCCAGTCCCAGTGCTCAAGGTTCTCTGAAAGTTCCCCAAAGCACAGCATGACAGCAGCCTGCAGAAAACCTGTTAAGGAGGCAGGTGGTGAGGAATTAATGCTCCGGAAAGGTGAATGAAAGAGGTGGCACCTTGGAGAATTCTTTATTTTGTATGTCTGTGTTTTGTTGGTGAGGCTTGAAAGACATCTGGGGAACTCACACTAGTGGGGGCAGGATTTAGGATGTACACAGCATCGCTTAGGGATTCACAGGCAGACTGCAACTTGATTTACTCCACATGTAAGGAAACAGAGATCAATACGGTGCCAGTTGTACTAAGAGAAAGAAGTTCCTGACGTGCAGGAGGACCAAATCCAATAAAGGGTTTGTAACGGTGTAAGGACTTACCTTATGCACTGCCCACCTGCCTCCTGTCCTGAGTCCGTTTGGCTTTTTGGTCTGACGAGGCAGAGTGAAAGAGCAGCTTGTACTCAGCTGTGTGCTGCCATGATCAGATCGCTTCTCTGGCACAACTAGATAATTTACAGGCTACTTGGATATGTCTGTGTTGCAGTGAAGGTTGTTTTTTTCCCTGTGTGTTAATCCTTTAAACGCCCTGTTTTCCCTGTGCCCTGCTGTATCTTCCTTACCTGCATATGAAAGCCAGAGCTTGCCTCGGGAGTGCAGGGTTTGGCTCTGCTATTGGTGTTGCTCAGGCTGTTCCTGAATGATAATTTATTTTTCAGAAATTAAAATTGGTAGTTTGGGCATAATAGATGTCAACTTTCTTTAACTAGTTTTTAATCGATGGCATGATTATTTGGCAGTTTGTGGTTAGTGAGTTTCCTCCTTCATAGAGCCAGTGTTGCTTTCCACGTTGCTGTTCTCCATTTCTTCGGAAAACTCAAGTGCTTTGTGGATTAAAGAAAACAGGGTAAAAGCCTTTAATGTGTCTGCTCCCTGATTACATCCTGAGTGCTCAGATGTAACTGATTTAACTTGCGTGACCTTGGTATTACTCTGGTTGATATTCAGTCAGTAATTTCACACTTAATTTTTCAAAACATTCAAAAGAGGAAAACAATTTTGTTCAATTTCAACAACAAGTGTTGCATCTCGTGTAGTCAAAGTCAGTCAGACTAGAGTAACTGAGCTGAATCCTGGAGTTAAATTCCCAGGGAAAATTTGACATAATCAATTACAATTAAAGAGCTTAACAATACAATTGCAAAATTACTTTGGAGATAAGTGCAAAATCTCATTATTTGTTTATGGATTTTAGGAGGCATTTTTCTCTAAAATGCTTATGATAGTTCTTGAAATGAAAAAGTAAGAAATGTAAGAGCAACAACAGGTTGCAGTCTTTTACTGAAAATGTAGTCTACCTGTGGTGCTCATGATTGCAGGGCTTTTTGTTGGAATTTAAAATAAATTATTGAATTAAGAGGCAAAATGAATCATACACAGCAAGGGGATAATAACCTTTGGACCTGCACAAAAAGCATCGGAATTATGAGTTTGTTATTAACTGATCACATACTTAAAGTAGTAGATTTGTGGACTTAAAGGTCAGCTGAAACCCTACTGTCCACCTAGTCCAGTCTCACATATAACATGGCCCACTTGCGGTCAGCCGGAATGGCGTGCTGCGGCGGGGTCCTGCACAGCGTTCTGCTGGGCTCTGGCTGAGCAGGGAAGGTTTAACAAACCTGTAGGAACTGCATCATGAAGCCAGACTGTTGTTAACATGGCAGGGGGGAGGCATGTGTGTCTGGGTATGTGTAGGTGGCATATCCAATGCAGCTTTCATTGACAATAGCGTGGGTTCCCAAGAGCAGGGAAGACTGTGCTTTGGTATGAACCACACAAAACCTGCCAGGAAAACTGGCGCTGAAATCCATTGATTGCCCGGTGGCATCCCTGCTGACCTTGCTGTCTGAGCTAGCTGTGTCAGAGCCGATCAGGATATCTACATACATTGTGGTGATACCTCAATCACAACTGGAAAATGGACGGAAATGTAGAAGTACCTTCAGAATATCTGTTCTGTAGTGAGATAAATGTATCTCCTGAGATCTGCACTCACTGTAGTGTTTCTCTAGTAGCCTCTGTGGCAACCTGCCCTTATTGTGCTCATTGTTGTCTCTAATTTAGACCAGAAACAGCTGGGCTCTGTGGTTCACCTCATTGCAAAGATTAGTTTGCCCATAGGGTAGGTTTTAATCATGGGACCTAGAGGTGGAGTGTGCCTGTCAGGCCACTTAGTCCTTCCTTTTGTTTGTGTGAGCAGATTTCCCAGATACCCCTCTCCCAGCTGGGTTAAGGGGCAATGGTACATTAATTAATGCAGTGACAATCATCTATTGCACTGCAAAGATTACAAGTATTGCTGGATATGTAGACGAATCTGTAGAGAAACGTGTTTGGCAAATAGAGTGTTAGGTGTATTGTAGACAAAAGTGATGTTTGACTAAATTTAGCCTATGAACTTTTAGTACAATTACTTAGGGCCCAGTTTTGGTCAGTTTGTGTTGTGTGCTATGATATTCAACAGGCAGTTTTGTTCATATATTATTTAATTTGGATATTATTTAAAGGGAGTGAGTATTAGATAGTCCCAACATGGATGAATGCACCCCCAGAGGTCCCATCCAACCAACATTTCTGTGATTCTGAGAGCACATTTTCTAATGGACAGTTTGATGAATTGTACAGCGGAGAGGGAAGTGAGTGGCATTAATTGCTGTCTAAATTAATTAAATCGGGTTGTATTAGATTTAGTGATCACATGGACAGTCACGCATGTGTAGTTATGGTTCTGTGAGGAGACATTATCTCTTATGGACAATATGAAATCTTTCTTTTGGGTTTGTGCAGGACTAGATGGACCCAGAGCCAGATGAGCAACTGATATTTTAGCTTGCAAAGTGATTGAAATACAGAAAAAGTTGTTAATAGAAAAAAGCCTCACTGGAATTAAATGTACACTAAATTTTGAAACATAATAAAAGAAATACTGTATTTTGAAACCATTAGAAATAATACTTTTACTTTAAAAATAGAAAACTTCTGGTTTTAAACTGAAACTCAGTTATTTCATCGTGATTTGCAAGTAGTTTTATTTGCTCTAAGTTATAAACAGAATATTTCTTGACTACCAGAGTTTTTGAATCTGCCTTAATATGTAACACACTGTTGTAAAAAAGAAAAAAAATAAAAAAATTAAATCACTGTGTGTTTTTGGTCTTCCAGACAATGTATCACAAACTTTTGGAGACAATGGTAAACAGATTATAAAGATCTACAGTGAGAAATACAGACATTGCAAATGAAAATCTGGTATCTTAAGCCCAAATGGACATATATTTGATTTTGACGTACAGAATATTCTAAGTACTGTGTCCTGAAATGAATATAAAGTACAGGAACTTAAAATCTTTTCTTCTTTGTCTTTCAACAGGCCCATAAAGATGAAATAAAGAGCGAGCAGATATACATCCTTCCTCTCAAAAATGTTGCTGAGTTCCTTGGTGCTGAACTAGTCTTCATACTACCAAGAACAGTAGGTAAAAAAAGTCTATTGGCGAAGCGTAATGCAGTAGATAAATCTGGTTGTATTTTTCTTTTTTTGAGTGCGCCTTACAAGCCTTATTATTACTTGCCCTATGCAAGACTCTAAACAACTATTAAAGTATTTAAACCTCTGAAAGCAAAAATATCCCGAGTACAGGCAAAAATGTTCCCCTTATTTCACTCCATGGCCGCGTGTCTCAGGAAATATGGCCATCTACCAGGAGCTGATTCAAACACAATGAGGTGGAAAAACATGACCTTCAGAAGGATGATTTAGCATGTAGATTGTAGAATACATTTCTATTAGGTTGCTCCCAGCTTGGAACCACTGAGGATATTTATAAAAGAGCTTCATAAATATGGCATGTTGCCATGTACACAAGCTGCTGTCATTAGCAGTAAATGCCTGGTTTGATATTAAGGGTAGTCTCTTGACATTGACAAAGTGGAATTATTGCATCACAGGCCTTATTTAACCCTCACGTTGGGTGAGCTTGGCTAGTCCTGTGTAGAAATCATGTTTGAACAATTACTTTTTTAAACACAAAGTGGCAGCTGATAACCAAAGTTTTACCTCTAAGGCAAGCAGAGCCAAAATGAGTCCTTGCTATACAATACAAAAGGCCTTGATCCAAAAAGCCTTTCTCCTTCATTTGCTGCATGCCCCAAACTCAAGGGAATGCCTTCTCTAAACCCTGGCAGTGTTCCTAGCCCCTTTGTGTGCTTCTTGCTTGATTTTTGCTCAGTCCATATGGTGTGTAAACCTCCAAACATCTCTGTCCAGCCTCTATAGCTGCATGTGGGCTAAGCCAAGCACCATGTGGTCCTAGAAACAACTTTTATGCCAGAAAGACATTACTTGGATCTGGATGGTGTGTCACACTTTGTTATTTACAGTAATATTGACTGTGGTAATAAGGTTGCGTTGTGTCAAGACTCTGAAAAAAACCAGGAATGAGTGTGCAGGTTGAGTAAGGGGTAAGAAGTATTTGAAGAGAATTGATGTGGAGACATTTTTACAATGTTTGTATTAATTTATAATCATTTTCTGTGGCGTTAGGAACAAAATCAGTTCAGTAGAGTTTGCTCAGGTGTTCCTAACTCATGTAACTGAGCCTATAAAAGTTATTTGGTCTGATTTCAACATGAGGCCATATTTGTCACCCTTTTTTTCTACTATTGTGTGACCTCACATCTTATGACCATTATACTGCCCCTAATTCTGTGTCTGCAGCTCTCTGGGCATCCAGGAGTGGACACAGCGTGACTTGATGCCCAGCTGGGCAGATGCATGCTGCTGGTCAGAGCCTGGATAACGCAGCTCTGTGCCTGCCTCTCAGCCTCTGCTGGCTGGACAAAGGAGTTGTCCTGCCCATGGCGTGGCTTTCTCTGTTCAAGAGTGTGTGTTGACACTGGAACCAGCTCTTGGACCTTCTGGCATTCACTGGGTTCAGTGATGTAATGTGTATGAAGGTGAGATTGGGCCCATCTTCCTCTTTTGATGACATCTCTGGGTAAGAGGCAGATGTGTGGTGTGCCTACATTAGTGGTTTTAGTTTGGATCAGAAGCACGTTTTGAAGCTCATCTGCTGGTGATTCCTCCGTGTGTACTTTGGTTAACATCAGAGAGCAGTCTCAAAGCACGTGAAGTGGATTCCTTCCGGATGAAATGAAACCATAAGACATACTCTGGGGGCACAGCTGAAGGACTCCAAGTGTAAATGGGCTCTCCGTCCATGGCACCAGACTACAACTAGTCTGAACTGAAAGAAACACCCTGGAATAAGCATATGGTGGATATCAGGACTTTAGTGCCTTTTTGCTCTATAGATCTGCTATTATTCCGTGCTGCTTGATAATGCATAGCCTCATAGCCATCACTTTTAAAAAATCAGTGATATATGGGGAGGAGAGCATGAGATCTAGAGGCCCTTTTTTTCTCCTCTGAGCATTGTCCGGTCAAATGACATAGGTGTATCTCCATGATTGCACAGTTGTCCCATCCACACTATGACAAGATTAAGCCCCTTTGATGTTGAAACCTAATGACAGATGTGGTTTTTCAGGCTGAGTTCCTCTACAGCACGGACCACAGGCTTTAACAAAACCTCCTTGAACTAGAGTAAGAGAACTGAATGAACACTCGAATATTCCTTTTCCAAGAGATAACACAATCTGTTCATAACCGTTCATAGAAGGATTGGGATACACAGAAAAGAGTTGCTAAGACTTTCATAAGTGGCATATGCTCGAGCAGCCTTATTTTGAGAGTGGTTAGACGGAGGACTGAGTAAGAAAGTTTCTGGGGTGGAACAAATTGGTTTAGGCAGAGGAGCTAAGACGAGAGAGGAGTCAATATTTAGAGTGGAGATGCAGACTGTTGTTGTCCAGGGTAAGCAGGATAAGAATGCTATTGATCTTAGGTATTTATAGACCAGCTGTCTCTTCAGTATATTATGTAATCAATACTTCCATTTTCAGGGGCACTCATGAGAAACATAACATTTTAGAAAATGTGCTGATGGAAGTGGAATAGGTCCTGGTGCCTTTCTGTCCACATGAGTACCTAAGGAGACTATGAGAAGCTGCTCAGTTCTCCAGCCACTTTCTGAAGAGATGAATGACTAACCACATGTTTCAGATTTGACATTGACTTCAAGCTTGTAACTTGTCCACAAATCATATCACTTTGATACCGACTGCCTATTTCAAATGTGAAATTCAGGATGCAAATTTAAAGATATATGACTTCTCTGTCTGTCAGTTTTGATTCCATCTTGTGCTCATTATTCGCGACCTACTGTGCTGTGCTGTAGCAGTTTTGACTGAGGTTGACCACAGATATTATAAATGATCCCTTTTGATACATTAGTTAATTACAAAGGAAATCATCCTTCTTCTGGCAAATTCAAATCCATCTTAAAATTTCATGGAGAGGCAATTCATTAGGAGGAAAGTTATTTATGAATTTACTAAAAAAATGGATCTGTTCTCATTAAAATAAGCTTAAAGGTACAAAATGATAAAATGTCAGTTGCCTACTTAACTCTTTTGGTGGATGTGTCACTAATGAGCTCAGAGACTCTGAGACTTCTCAGTTAGCACTTACAATTTAATTCAGCTGATGCAAAGCAAAAAGAGACTTAGAAAAGACTTGCTTTATAGGTGTAAAAAATTAAAGCAGGATCAAGGAACAGACAAAAAGTATATGCACAGACTTTCCTACAAGAACATTTAGATGCTGCTCAACTTTTGTCTTTGCCTGTTGAAACACAGGAAGTTTTTCATGTAATTGTGATTTACTTCAAGAAGAGGGTAGGATTTAAATTTGGTGTTTGCAGAAATACTGTAATTTAATCCAAGGAAACATGATCAAATTGTACATGACCTTTGCAAGATTACTTGCCTTTGATTAGTTTCTGCATCTATAGGATAGGATTTAGCGTGTATGATCCAGTGCTTTCAGTTCCTGAAATGAGGGATGCTCTATGAAGGTAAAGGTTTCAAGTTTTCTTTCCGCAGATCTTAATTCTTGACAGATCGAGGGCTTGCTTAAGAGTGTGGACTGAGGACCAGTTGGTCACTGAGCCCATGTGTCCATTTGTATGCACAGGTTAAGGGATGTTATAAAGCCATCCCCTCACCAGCACCAAGAAGGTGTCCCTCAGAGTTGGTCTGAAGAGGATGGAGGGTAACCAGATCTCTAAATTTGCATAGAGAAATGTGTGAAGGTGGATTCAGGGCATCTTTTCAAGGAACTTGAAGTCAACAAGATCATCAAACTTGCTAAATTACGTGGTAAATTTGTAGGACGTGGTCACCTCTTGGCCGCGAGGTGTAGCATATCTCTACCATTTGAGACAGGTCGCTTCTCTGCAATCAAACGGCAGTGGCTGTCACTCACTGACCTGCTGCTTTCCGTTTGCATCGTTGTTGATTTTTCAGGATAGCAAAATATAACTTTATCTAACTGAATGCGCAATCACTCTCGCGTTTGTTTTCACAGGTGTTTCTTTTACTACATGCTGTAAGATCAGTAGAATGAAAAGGAAGAAGATGATTACAAGTGTTCTCAGGGAATGTATTTACTGAATGACTGAGAGTAGTTATCATGGCATCTGTGTAATAGGTTTTCTTCTGCTTTCTTCCTGGCTTCCAAAAATGTGTATATTTTTCCTATCAAAATTACAGCTTGCAGAAGAACTTTCAGTGAAAAAGGTGATTGCTTGTTTCCTCTTGGATGTTTCTGTGATATTGAAAGGTTACCAACTGGCAGCACTCTATGTGCACTTATTGCTTGGACCCAAAGGTACCTCATTCTATAAAGACTTGGCTCTCCAGCCCGCAGGTCAGTGGTTATTTGTAGATTTAGTCAAACTGCTCTGTGACATTTAAGTTTCATCAGGCCTTGGAAACATTTCTGTTGAGCCTCAGGAGCAGGTTTCTAAAGGCAGTATGGATGCGACCCTCTTTCCTCACCTTGTTGCTTTCCTAGCTCGGTGCTTGCTCTGTGTCATGCGGCGGGAGGACAACAGCAGCCACCCCATCTGCATCCTCAGGTCAGCCTGGTGTGCTGCTGCCCCTGCTTTACCTCTCCTAGTGAGAAATTCCAGCTCAGTTGGAATAGCATTGTTATCTTGTACACTTAGTGGTTTTTTGGAGGTCTTGAATATCATCTTCTAGGCTGGGATGGGTTAACAGCTTAAAAGAAAAATTGAGGCAAGCAAGGAAAAATGCTCAGTATCTCCTGAGACTTTTCTTTCATAATTATTTTCAGGAGTGGTGATAAATTGAATTTGTTTTGCTATTTAATTTTGTTGCCTACAGATTTGTACTGTAGTTCTCATGGATCCCCTTGTCATGTAAACTTAGGCCAGATCTAGCAATATAGTCAATTTTGAACCAGAAATTCTGTGTCAGCCCTTTGTAGACATCTGGGATAAGAATGGATCAGCTTGTGATTCCTATGAAACCTGGGGCAATGTATTTTTATGTATAAAGTATAATAAAAGTGAAGAAGGGCAGACTGATTCCATTTGAAGTACTGGCTAAATCAGTTTGATGTTACAAAGTTGAACATGTGATGACAAAATATTTAATTTTTAATTCTATTTTGTTAGGCTTGCCCATTTTACTTAGCAATAAATTCACCCTTTATCCCTAATACATCCTAAATAGTATCTTCTATGCTTTTTGAAAATTATTTTTATCTTCTGTTACGTTAGGTACAAGATAATGTGTTCTCCCTGTGGTGGTCCATTGGCATCTGTGTGACAGTGACAATAAACAGTCACCTTTAAATCCAGATATTATAAATCTACATGGTTTTTAGTTCAAATCAATGTCAACTCATCACAGACTGGTTAGGCATCCCACTGAAGTTTAATAAAAACTAGGTCAGCTATGTTGTATAGTTCTTTTATTTTGCAGTAAAAGGGGATGTTTAAGTTAAAGACAAAAATGTATGGCTTAAAATTAAAGCTGCTGCACTTGTGGCTCCAGCAGCCACTGCTTTACCTGTGGAAAATCTCTATGATCTGTCGAACTTTCAAGTGTACAGTGCCGGGTTAACGTGAACTATCAGCAATTATAAACTGGGCAGAGCCTTGAAATATACTGCATGGGAATTTTCTGAGGTGGATATGAAGAAGTTAGATTAAAAATGTAGGTCATCCCATTTTCTGTCTTGTGATTCTTCAAAAAAATACTTGCTGATGTCTTATGATCTGTGAATTTGCATGCACTTTTTTTATTCCTTCACAGGCAGGAAATTAATTACCTAGGAGATGCTTTCTAATCCTGCCTGCCTTTGCTTCACTATTTGAAGGAGAAGTGGCCCGTGGAAGGAAATGCCTGGAAGAGCTTTGAAAGTGCTTCTAAGGTTTTTTAAGACCTCGGGTTGTTCTTACTTTGCCATGGGTAGCTGGAGCAGAGAAGGCAGTATAAGAGCGAAGGACCTTCCATTTCCTGTTTCGGTATCGCTTGCAGCTTTTTCAGCTTTTCTTGTTTTGCTCTCTGTGTGTAACACTTCACTCTAATCAATTCCAGAAAATTATTGAATCTCTTTGACCAAGTCCTTATCTAACAACATGGGCCATAGCCTCCCAGCCAAGTGGCAGAATGAAATGTCTTGATAGAGACAAAGTGTTGCGGTATATCTCATGGATTTAATTTTCTACTCCAGTAAAGAATCTAGGATGGCTGTAAGGCCAAAGGCTGTTCCTCCAATACTGTTTAGACTTCGTTGGTAATCAGTTTTGTCCCAACCTCATTTTCAGGTATAGAGTCTGAAAGTGTTGGGACATAATGGAACATAGTTTCCCAAAATAGTTGTTCCTGCTTAAGCAGGTTTTTGTGGAGGGAGATTGTGGTAAACCCTTTTCCCTCTAGAGCTGTGACTCTGCCTTAAGACGATTGCCACACCAGTGAGCTAGGTGCTAAATGTATCTAACATGGTGTTCTTCTGTTGATTTCAATAGCATGAGCTTCATTTAGACCCTCTGATAATCCAACCTGGTGTATAATCCAAATCTGGCTGAGAAAATTTCCTTTTCTTAATTTAGCAAAACCTCAATGAGATTTAAACTTTAAACCCCACTTCACAGTGAAAGCCTATTTCCTAAAAGTTCTTGTGACGCTTCTGAAGCCCATTTTGTGTGTGAATGATTTGTGAAAGGGCTTTAAGCACTCATGAACACATTCATTTATTTGAAATTATTCTGTGAATGTCATATGTAATTACAACACAGTCTGTGAGCTGCTTTTAAATTATCAGCTATGAAAGCTGTAGTGGGAACTCTGTGTAGTTTGCTGTTCGTATGACATGATCACTGATATCACAGTATTGCATCTGTCTCTCTTTCAGTGTCTTCCAAATAACTTGACCAATATGAGTAGCCACAGGATACTTCTAAACTGGGGGGAATCTCCAAGTGAATTTTAGATCCTTGCTCCAGGTGGGACCTGGCTGTGAATGCAGAGACTGTGCTCCCCCCTGCTGTGCACGTGTTGTGTTGGTTTAACTGAAATCGAATTAATTTTCTTCATGCAGTTAGCAACTCTTCGTTGTCACAGTTAGCACGGTTGTTGTTTGGATGTAGTTTGAGAGCAAGAAGATTCTTTGACTGCAGGACAGAATTAATGTTTTTTTCAAGTAACTCGAGTTGGAAAGAAGCTGCAAAAGAGTTCCCTTAAATTACACAAAGGATTGACTGCTGCAGTTTTGATCTGTGATCAACAGGAGCTTTGTGGCAAGATGGTGACCCTTACCAAGCACATCTGCAATCCTGTATTTCCTTCCTTCTCCCTTGCGCAAGAGACTGTGACACCCAGTCCCACTGGGGCCCATCCCATGCCCGCTTGGGAAGGGTTCATGGGCCCCGAATTGGAACCACCCAGGCAGGGCGCCCACCAACGTGCTGTTTCAAAGCTCTTCTCTTCGGCATTTCGAGGTGAAACTCCGTATGTAACACATTCATAGTTGCAGTATGTAGAACTGTTCTCACAAGATGTAGGCTGTCACTTACATGATTCGTCAAATTCATTTTCCCTCTCTCCTTTTCAAGACATCTTCCTGTTCTGCCTTTGATAAATGTAGCTCTGAGCCTATTATTTGTACAGGGCACATACTGTCACTGAACTGGTGGCACCCACGTGTATCTCCCTTGTTGCAGTAATGCTTTCCTAATACCTAATGGTTGCTGTTAAGGTTAAATCAACCATTTTAGATATGATGAAGCAGGAAGACTGAACCTCAGTTTAATAAATAGACTAGGATATCTTCCTTTAACTCCTTTCATTCACAGAGAGCATTAATTAATAGAAATGCAGAGAATTTAAGTAGTTTTGTTTGGTATTTAGCAACAACATAAAAATAAATTTAACATGCTCTTTGCTAAAAGTTGATTGGACATCTAATCAGTTAATATGATGCTTTTTAATGTCTTCTGTTGTCATGTTGATTTCTAGGTCAGTGAATTTATAGAAAGTAACCACAGGCAAAGTCCACAGTTTGGAAAGTGACATTGTGGAATATAATTTGAGTATAATGGACAAGATTATCAAATAGAGTGACTGAAGATGGAGATAGTATTTATGCTGGTAGGATTACAATGGTGATTTAGTGCATATTCTGGAAGTTAGTGTCACTGTTTTAAAGCTCTGTTGTTTGACAGAGCTGTTAATGTGACTAAAGTCATAGTATGCGGTACATTTATATCTATGCTGTGTGTTTAGAAGGAGGAGCATGGGTTTAGATGCCATAAAATGCAAAATTTCTTATTCCTTCCACCTCTGCATAATGAAAAAAATATAAACAAGATCATTCTGCAGTTTGGAATTATATAGTGCTGAGTGGGCAGTATCTGCGTCTTAAAAATTAATTGAAGCTTAGCTTTATTTTTACCTCTAAAAAAAGTTATAATTTTTGTATTTGTTTAGTTTGGACATTATGTGTACCTCCAGAAAATAAACCTGTCAAAACCCTGAGGTTTCCAATTCTGGAAACAGCTGTTAATGTGGCATTTAAAAAAGTAATATTAATAATGTTATTCGCTCAGACCAGTATCTGAGATTCCTTCTTGGAAGCACTTTCATACTTTACAGGGCTTGCGAAGATTATTTGCTATTCAAGGTTTCAAAAGAAAAAGGAAATTGGAAATATCGGCCCTTTGGGTACAGCTTGCTGAAAGAAGTGATGAATGAGCTCTGCCTTCCTAAGCAAGGTCTCCTCTGTAACTTTGCTGATAGTAGCCAGCTTTGGGGTTTCTCACGTATTGCCAGTCCCAGCTACATCTGTGAGACCTGTCTTGGAGGTGCATCTGTTATTATTCATGCAGCAGATACCGTAATGTTGCAGTGGCAGCATTTGAACCCCGTCGTACGTTAAATTCTTTAGGGACAAGGGAAAAGAGGGTGCAGGCAGAAGTGTTTCTAAAAGACCAAGCGCTGCACATTGAGAGAAGCTTTCTGGTGAGACTGCAAGACTCCACTTTGCTCATAAATCAGAGCGATTGCGGCATCCTCTGCAGTCTTGAGCAGCCTTTGTTTGTTAACACCACACAAAGTATCTGAAACACTGTTCTTCCCACAACAGGGAATGGGCAGTTGTGCAGAGACCATGACCTGGTAAGAGTTAAATGTTCTCTCTCAAAGAATAAAAACTAGATGGTTTATAGTACAGATTAGTGAATTCTGAAGGAGAATCAGTTGTTTTTAGAAAAGTAAAGCTCTTTCTCTTATTGTTTCTATGAATGTTTATAATCATGGGCATTGATATTGCCACAAAGATACTACCTACACGTATTGAATCTTTCTGAAAGTTGGAAAATCAACATTGAAATCTTAAAATGGAGACAATATTGGAAACTTTCTCTTGTACATCGTCTGTTTGTACTGACATTGATTGTGGGTGGCAAGCAATGCTAGCATAAAAAGAAGTAAAAGGCTATTAATATTTGCTCTATCAAAATGAGCGTGAGGCACTGATGATTCGTAAGTGCTGCTGTAAATAGGCTTTATTGATGTTACTGTTTGTGCCTTCATATGAGATGTTTCAGTTTCCTGGGAGCTCTTAGGACTTGTCTCAGGTTTGCAGAGGATGGAAAAATTGTTTTTCAATGAATATCCTGAAAATGTTATCTGGTTCCTTTGTGAAGTAACCGATGTTAAAACTGCTCTAGTGGGAGGTGTCCCTGCCCGTTGCAGAGGAGTTGGAACTACATGATTTCTAAGGTACCTTTGAACCCAAACCATTCTATGAGCTGTTCCCCAAATACAGAGAATCTATTCCCAGCACTTGTGGGGCAATGCTTGCTTTGGCATGTCATGTCAAGAGCTATGGGCTGTGTTCTGTCTCACTCTGAGATACCCTGCTACCATCAGTCTACCCCCAAGCGTTTTAGACCCAGTTTTATCCTGCTGGATTCATCCTACCCACTGGCTTTGTTAATGAGGCTGGAGCAGAGCCCGTTGCCTGGGGGAGCTGCCAGGTGCTCCTCCAGCACGGCCCGTGTCCTTGAGCTGGAGGGGAAAGGGCCACAACACGTTGTACCTTCCTGGCACATGTGATGATCGGCTGCAATCTGACATTGAGATTTGACTGTACTACCCAAACCGGAGAAACGCATACATCAGGTTGTATGGGTGAGTCCTGTAGCTCCAAAAGCCCCATAAAGACTGGCCACAAGTTGCTGCCCTAAAGAGGTGGAGGAACAAAATTGCCCTGGAGGTGCCAAGTAACACAACAAATGGTAACATATCGGTTTCTGCCTTCAAATCTGACAATTGGCAATCCAAATAGAAGTTCCTGTATAGGTTACTCTGCTTTTATCCCAGATTTCTTATTTATTTTTCTTCTTTTAGGACAAAAGTATAAGGGGTAAGGGTTTAAATGGCAAACAAAAGTTAGTGAGCCTGAAAGTCCTTTTTTCTGAATCTGGAAAGTCTAAGTGATACTGAAAGCACCTCAGAGATAAAGTTTTATAGTCAGAACATTGATTTACATGAGAGTTAGATATTTAAATACCTTTGGAAGTCTAGATTGAAGAAATCATGACTTTAGTATCCCAAGTTGCTTTGAGTTTTTTTGCAAATGTTATAATCAGTTCTGACAAGCTAGAAAGATTTTTTTCTGCCTCAGACTTGATTTTAAGATGCTAACTATCAAATATTGTAATAAATAACCATAACTATAAAATCATATTGCTATTCAGGCTGGCCCTTGTGACCTCCAATGTATGCCTGAACTTCTAAATATTTTTTTTTTCCAATAATATGCAAACTTTACTTAATGCAAATGTATTCCCCAGGACTGTTTCACTTTAACATCTCAGCTGACTGTCAGTTTAAGTTTACACATTACATAGACTTTTTTTTTCCAGTGAAACGGGAGCTAGAAGTCACGTCACGAGTTAGTGTTCTCCAAGCAGGTGCTTTAAAAGATGGTCTCTGAGCAGAGGCTGCCCATAAATCCCACAATTTATTGCATTCATTAGTATCTAGATAAAGGTTATTAGGCAATCAATCAGGGCCATGTCTCATTACCCTTTAGTAGTTGGGATGTTTTTGAGGTTTTCATTAGGGAGACAAGTTATTTTCTTTCCTGCTGCTGAGCAAAGAACTCCTCCAAGTGGATATTGTCTAAACTGGAGTATTGAAACATTAAGACCAGACCATGCGAAAGATGGTGATGACTCAGGCAGTTTATTAGCCCTCCTCAGAAGAGTACAAAGGAGGAGATATTTTTACCAGGTGGAGAAGTGGACGAGTCATTTATGGGGCAGCTGATATGCAGGGACTGAGCAGAGGCTGTGATATGGCAGACAGAGGTATTAATAGTAGCTAACAGCGCAGCTTTGGCTGTGAAGATAAACCGGAATGTGAAGGTTTCTGGTGGTGTCTTTTATCTCAGTTTTAGCTGTGAGCTTGCAAAAGCAACAGCAAGGCGCTGTCAGGCCATTTCTGCACTTGACTGTAGGAGAGTGGATTCAGTTTGGATCAGCAGTCACAGGACTGGGGGGCAAATTCTCTGCTCAGTGGAGCTGCGCTTGTGTACGCAGGCAGGGAACTGGCCCCTGGATGCTAATCTGCTGCTCCAGCCCGTTTCGTTCTTCAACCCGGGGCTGGAAATCTTATGTCAACTGCTTTCCTCAAAGCATTTCAGCATTCATTCTCTGTTTATCTGGACTCTTCAAATACAGAGGCAAGAAAAATCACCAAGATTTAAATAATTATTTAAATAAAAGAATTGAATTTATAGAAAGGTCAGCAGAGGTCCTACATCAGCTGCAGAAAAAAAAGTTTGAGAGGTTCCTATATGTATTGAAACCAATTTACTCTGCTATCCCATATTGTTAATGATGCTTTTATCAATATTAATGTTGAAGATAGGTGTTCATAGAGCTCTTTGCTATAAGTAAGCAACCACATTAATTTTGCCTCTGTGTGTATGTGTTGTGCACAGGGATGACTAATGACTGCATGAGCTGTGTGACATTTACAGCCTAAATTCTAAGTCTGCGTGAAACTAGACCACTAATAGGTTTAGATCCTAGCTCAAACTTACTGATTTTTTGGCAAAGATCTCACTGATAATTGGACACTATTTTGCATGGGGCTTGGTTTCCCAAATGGTGATTTTAAAGTACACATAACACATCCGTGTCCTGCTAAAGCTTCTTCCAGTTTTATGTTAGGATTTGGTAAGTATAACTCTTGGTGTAAAACTGAGCTGTTTTCGTTGTGCACCTCAGCATCTGAAGCTTTTCCTATGACTTTGATAATACTTGAGGAGGGGAAAGTTCCTTACTCTTCCTGCTTCAGCCCGCGCCATGCAGCGGTGTGAGCTGTTGTCCTGCAGCACCGCGGGGCTGCAAAGAGCAGCTCTGCTTCTAGTTTGCAGTGTGTCAGTCTTCATGGGGCTCTATCAAGAGTTGTGAATCTGGTCCGGGCAATGATGTATTTATCATTCTTTCCTGGTGAAAGTTGCACTTTCATGTCAGACAATGTGAGTGTGATAGGATGGTAATTGCCTGATGCTCTTCAGGAGAGGTTTGGGGAGCAGGAAATTCTGTGAGTGATGACTATTGTATGATCCGCTTTGCATAATGGAGGCTCGAAGTTATAATCAGCACTAGAGAAAGCACTGCTATGCAATCGGTCAGTGAGATTTTGAACAATGCAAAGATTGACTGAAATTACTGACTTTTATTTTTGATGATAAAACTAGTGAATTTTGATATAATTACCACTTGAGGATAAAGTAATTCAAATTTGCGCAGCTGACAGGATTATGCCAGAGAATACCAAGTACCAAGATATGCTGTGGTATAAAGGTTAATAAGTGTCAACTCACATTTGTAATAAATCTTAGGGTAGGTCATAGATATGTTATTTTGAAGTTCTTCCTTAAAATTGTTTCTGTTGAAATTTATTGATATTCCAGAGCAGAATCAGGAAACCTACTCTTTACTATCCCTGTATGTCACCAAAGTAACTGGGAAATTAACTTCCACACATTAATTTTGACTGGGATGTGCTCGGTTTGCTATTGTGTCAAAGAACGTGTTGTAAATTAAATTAGAAGCTGCTTGAATGCTTACCAAGTTCTTTGCTACATCACCAGAACAGCGTGCCAAAGTGACTGAAAGTTAATATCATGTTCTCTGACATCAGTCTAGTGATGTATAGCTCACAGAATGAATTTCCATTGTCAGTAAAACTTTAAAAACATTTACATATATCAAACTCACAATTCTGAAACCCTATAATGTCCTTTCAATATATGCCATGGATCCTAGAAGCAAGGTGACAGCTATATATCTAACTAGTGGATTCTTCATTATCAGCGGAAGACAGGGGTATAATATCATTGCACATTTACTACTATGAATGCCAGTACAAACAGAAATAACAATGAAAATAAACGGATAATACTGTTCAGATATTCTAATTTTGCCTTGGTGACAACATTTAATATAAGCTTGAAAAGTTTCCAGAGATGCAGGAATCTATCTTTGCAGTTCCTTACTAGCTCAAAATTAGAGTCACCCCAGTAGGCTTCCATATATTTCTTAATTAGGTCAAACCAAATAAATGCATGGTATATTGACATTACAAGGAAAAGCTATAAAAACATATTGGGGCCAAACTTAGCTCAGAAATAAAATTCCCTCCAAACTAACCAGAAGGTTCTCCTGTATATCCAGCAATGCATCGTTTCTTCAGGATGCTTCCCCTCCATTCCCTGTGCAAAGCCGCACATCTGCGTGGACCGCACGGCCTGACCACATCCTGGCAGGACCCTTCTTTGGGACCCAGGAGTGCGGTTCCTCTGGGTGAGGAGCCTGGCCCAGGGCTTTTGGTTACTCGTGCTGCTGCCCAGAGCAGTGGCTCATGTCAGCGCTGTCTGGAGCTGCTTTGGAAAGCAGCAGATAACAGCACCAGTGAAAGAAGCAGCAGCTGGCACTCCAGCTGAGGACTCTTTGGAAATAAGGGTGACCTGTTGGGTCATATGTACAATACATGCTCGTGTCTAATGGTCACAGCATTGCTGTTGACCAGCAGATAGCATCTATTTCATCTTCATTGAATCACAATTAGCAAAGCAGCATAGTCAGCAGCTCTAAGCTGGCCCAGTGCTCTCTGTATCTGCAGTCCTGTATGACTAAGCCTTTTGGGGAAAGGAAAACACTGAGCACATCCCTTTGTAACAATAACGCTGTCGTATCCCATGGGAGAGCCCCACCAATTTGTGATGGCTTCTGAGACATTCCTCTCCATTGACTTTCACTGTCATCAATAACAGGAGCAGCTGGGGAGCAGGGGTGGTCTCAGAAGTGATGAATCCACACATACATAAAGGAGAGAATAGACTAGGCAGGTCCTAATCCTGTTTTAAGGTTAAATAGTCACAGTCCCTAAAGCCTGCTTGTATCTTTTGCCAGTATTCCTATCATTACTTTCTGTGCTGAGAATTGGAAACCCAAGAGCTACTCTCCAGCCGTGGTGGTTGTCATATCTTGTTTGATTCATGCCTCCTACAAAGAATTTCAGGTGAAGTAGAAGATAGGAGCCCAAGTTTTACTTAAATGGTTTGCTATTAAGTGTTTTGAAGAGAGGGAATAGCAAACACCACTTCTTAATAACATGCTTCTGCTGCAATGGTGCAATGTATCCAAATCAGTCCTTTGGGGATAACTTTTTTACTGCTCTGCGTGACTGACTGTGAATCTATATTTAAACATGAAAGTTCATCCAGAACTACAGCTGCTGTACTGGTAGACACAGTTCTTCGTGGCACATCACAGCTCTTGCACACTGACCTGGCATCCCAGGCTCCTTGTCTTTTGACTGTATTCTTCACACTGGCCAAACAGAGGGAAGAGGTACAAGGGCAATACTCCTGCTCAACATCCCATCCTCCCCTTACCACCACCATGCTCACGTTGCAGGAAGTTTCCTATTGCCATTAAAAAGGAATATTTACGTTTGTTTCCAGCACAAACATAGATAAGGCTAAAGTGTATGTTGCTTCTATTGGGACTGGCTGTCTTGCAGTTGTGGTTGTGTGGTGTGGGTTTGTTTTATTTTTTTGTGGTTTGTTTGGTTTATTTGTTTTTGGTGTGTGTGTGTTGGGTTTGTTATTTTTGTAGTGCTGTTCAGCATGTTCTGTGGTGACGAAGTCACTCTGTCTCATGTCACCAAGTACATTTACTCCTGGCACAGTCCTTGGACCAGACAGGAAAGGGCAGAACTAAATTAAAGAGGAGTGTGAAGCTTTGCATGGGCTGGCACAGGACAGGACATGACACCTAGACGAGGTATATTTTTTGGGAAAGTAAGCAGTTTACTATATGAAGGCTTCAGTTTTACCACTGCAGGTAAATGCAGGTGCATTTGTTCATGGGGCAGAAGCCTTATGGCATCTATGAATTATGCACAAAAATGTTTAAGTGACATCAATGTCTTCTCTATTTGCCAGTTTGTTAGCAAGAAACGGTGGGAAGGAGCTGGGGAAGGGAGACCGACTTTTCAAGAATGAGTTCTGAGTACAAAGCAGCAAAGTTTTCTCACTGGTGCCCTTAGACATTTGTTGATGCTGATGATCAGGCTTTGGGTGTAAACATGTCATGTTTAGGTCCTGGTATTATGCATTTAATTGTTTATTTTCTGATACCTTTTCTAAGGCTTGTAAATAGAGTAGTACTGTACCCTCATTGTGTAAGGACTGTTCTTTCCTATGTAATTTAGCTCATTACTTTTTACAGTTTCTCCAGTAAATATATTGTGCTTGTATTTAGAGGAATGTAATGTAAATCCTCACCAGTAGTAAGTTCTTTTTGGCAGACAGATGCATTTTTCATTGTATGTTCTTACATTTTAGTTTGTTGATTACATTTCAATGTGCAGCAGTAACCCAATAAGTCCTCCTGTTTGTCATTTGCAGCAGTGTCTGGCATCAGTGAACTTTACTGAAGTAGGTTTTCATGTATTGCTTAATTGGGTCAAACCAAATAAATGCATGGTACTTTGACATTACAAGGAAAAGCCATAAAAAAATAGAAATAAAATACAAGTACATCTTGGAATGTTTTTTTCTCTGGCTCACTTAAAATCCTTTGCACATAAGAATTGAGAATAAAAATATTTACATTCACAGAAATGAAAATTGCTCAGGAATAGCTAGTGCACAGCTAGCAGAGTGCATCCACCAGCACTGCAGGTGGAGGCAGCCGCTGCAGACTGTCACGAGGTGCCAAAGATTTGTCTTAGCCTGGTGTCAGTTAATTGATAAATTCCACATATTCATTTTTTATGGCTGATGCTCTATCAAACCAATAAAACGCATCTACAAGAATGTCTTCAGCTGGAAGTCTTTTTCCATCCTGAGTTCACTGTTGGAATCAGAATGTATTTCACTCTTTAGATAATCTCTTATTATAAAATACTGTCAGGGAAATAGAATTACCACCCTCCGAATCCAGCATAAGTCATGTGCAAGTAAGAATGGATTTAGAGCTGTAGATAAGAGCTTTACTCTGTTTGCTACACTCAGGTAAAGTTGCTGGTCTTCAGGCTGGGATACAGCTGTGTCTTGGTAGAGTGGGTTACCTGGTGAATATCTCCTTTTAGCTGTGGCCAGTAGGCAAATGTGTACCTGCTTGTTACAGAGAACCCCGATGTGCTACTGAGTCCTCAGGAGTGAACTGATTTAAAGGTCTGATCCCTCTCTACTGAGAGACAGCAAAGACCCACAAGTGGCAGCTGCCTTGAGAGCATTCATGAGCATTATATTATCTTTTATCATATTTTGCATGAATGCTGACTCTGTAGAGGAAAAGCTTTTTGCTGCAGTACACATGTGGTAACTTCATCTCCCATTTCCTCCTCAGCCGCCTGCTGCAGCTCTGGCATGTATGATGTTCTGCCTCCTGAAAGATGCTGCCTGCAACTGGGAAAGGCCAAAGGAAGAAAGTGTGTGAATGGCACAGCTCCAGTGAGTAACCTCTGCTATAGCCTCATTAGTCCGGGTTGACTGACAACTGTTCTAGACTCTGTTCAAGTCTCCAAATGTAGTTACAAACACTCTGACAAACTATTAGTCTCTCAACCCCAGCTACAGTGTTCTCAGACATTATGCTACATCCTCTGTCAACTGGTGCAGTGTTTGCAATGAGGGACGACTGATCTCAGTTGTCTTGAATTTCTTTAGCATTTGGACATGGCAGTGACCGTGTTTCACATCTGCCGTCTCTCAATACCATCACAATGTAGGAAGGAAAGATTATCTTTCTCAGTGCATAATGAGGCAAGTAGGAGTGTGCAGTTTGTTTGCTCTTTGAAATGTTGATGGTCCATCCTTGGTTATGGCAGTGTGACACTGAGAATTTGATAGAACATACAGTAAGAGGGTCCCTGCTTTGAGCAAGGACTAGAAAGTACTGGTGCATGTGAGAGACTGCGTGTGGGCAAGATTCTTAATAGGTTGTTGTGCCCAAGGACTTAAAATACACATTCATTAAGACATTTGTCATTCCTTTTACTCATTAAATGAAAAGATTCCACTTTAGTTGAAAACTTCATAGGATTTCTTTTAATTATTTTGGCAAGGTTCATGAATTCTGCCATCTAAATGTGCTGCAGATTTCTCTTCATCACCAGTAGTTTTCTTCATGCTTCACATGAGAAGGATTGTTTGCATTAAGTTATTGTTCCACATATTTCTTCTTTAAACAGACTTCCAGAGGTGTGTGGTTTGTTTCTGGTTTTCGTTGATGTTGTTTTTCTCCAGTCTCTGTAGTGTTGTTGCTGCCGAAAATTTGAATCACTGTTTGAATTGCTGTTCTTTGAGACCATTGGCAATACATGCATTTGGGTGATAAATTTGTTTTTCATGCATGTAGCAAATATCACATGGAAGAAATTATTCTAAGGAACAGAAGGCAGAGAGCTGCAGGATTCAAAGTAATTTTCCACTGAACAATAGCTAACAGGGTTGAATCAAGCTGGAATTTTGAATCATAACCCTTTGATACTTCAGGGTGAATTTTGGACTCAGGAATATGTGAACCAGACACCACCACCCCAAATATAGATTTTTGAGTCTGGATGGGAAACAACAGAAGAATGGATCCAATTTACTGGTCTGGATATCTTGTGACAAAACATTAGCAAAAAATCTCTGAACATTAATTCAGACACTGATTTATCTTCTTTGGGAACAACTAAATACACTTTCTCACAATCTCTCCCGATTTCAGAATGCTCCTGAAGAACTTGTCAAGCTGTGTAGTATGAAGTCAGTTTGCACAGCCATAATCCAGTTGTGTTATTGCAATAGGCCTCTCACAAGGGTTCAGCAGATTGCTTAGGAAACTTAAATACTCCGTATTGCCATTTAGCTTTCACTTACAATTGTGATCCCCCTACCTTAAAGTTTTTCTTTAGTGCAGAATGCAATGAAAAAGACTGTAGATCTGATATTCCTGGTCTGGGAAGCTGGAGGCAATCGGAAGCATCTCAGTGCACACTCCTACAGATGTTTTGCTGTACTGCACGCTGCACTGTTTGTCTGGAACCTCAGACAGCAGCCTGCAGTTATTCATTATCTTTGGACCTTTGGAATTTCACTCAGCCATAACCTCAGGTTCTGGCTGGAGAAAAAGGAAAGCTTTCTTATCTGTTTAAGGACTTTATTCATAGTTTTACAGTATGTAACTCCTGACTCTTCTACCGCTGGGAACTCTGGTGCTTTCCATTCAGTTCAGAAGTCATTTTACGTAGGGTGGCTGCAACCTTTTCTTCTGCTGCCTCTAATAAATATTTCATGTCTGGCATTTGAGCCTTGTATCTCACAGTCACCAGGATCCTTCTAATTGCAGAGCCTGAGGTCCTATTAGATGAAAATTCAACTGTACTGATATCCAAGCAGGTGAAATACCTGTTTGCCATGAAGTATCTTAAAAATGACCACAGCATCCTGGCTAGAAGCGGTTTCAGTAGCTCAACCCATCATGCAAAAGGTCCAGTTGAAACAATGCAACATCTTGTCTACTGAATATCACAGCCGAATTCATATTAACGATCCAGGACCTGTATTAACTCTTTTTGATGCAGAACAAATAAAATTCAAGGTGTCACTCAAGATATACATAGTGCCTCTGCCAATTTAGCTGATCCAACACCACCCGAAGTGCTAGTATTTTTTTCTATGACCATTAATCATTTGTTGATCCTTAATATCATATCCTAAATGCCTAAATCCTTAACAGATTCTTAACATACAATGCAAGACTTGTATTGCTTTTTCCTTGTGTTTTAATTCCATGTTTGTAGAAAAAGGAAGAAGAATAAAAATTGGATATGGAATTTATTTGGAACTGCCTGTCTGGTTCTGGGATCAGGCTCAAAAGCTTAATATGGTGAAAGATATCACCAAAATATCTCATATGGTTGAGGCTGAATAAGTGTTTTGCTCTTCAAATTATGTTCTCTTTTGATATTGAAAGAAAAAAAAAACCACAGTGTTTTCCGTATCCCTACAAATTTCCTGTTCATAATGCTTGTCAGGAGGCTGCATTTTTACATTTGGAGACTCTGAAATAATCTGTTGAGTAGAACCAAAATATAGAACTAAGCAACGGAGATTGTAGCCCCGCATTTAAGAGTGTTGAAGGCCTTGGAAAATACACAGTCTAAAAAAGAAATAGACTTTCCCCTTAAACATTGCAGGCCCTGCCATTATTCAACACAATTATTATTTATAAACATTCTTAACTTTTCTCTTTTCAGATATATCATGTCAGATGCATTGAGAAAGTGCTCTTAATCTGTGCAGAATTTAGGCAAACGAATAAGATAATGAAGAAAAGGGGTGAAATATGGTACAAAAGAATTACTTGTTGCGGGGTTTAACAGGGTCTTAAACTGCTACAAGTCTATAGAGGAGACAGAGGCCCAGGGAGGGGGAAAAAAGCAAAGAGCTGAGAAACGACGCGAGTGGTTGGCTGTGAGCTGATAAAAGAAGAGGGAAGATGCCAGACTGAGAGAAACTGGGACGCTATTCCAGGTTTAGTGGGTGGAGTGAAAGCGGCCCAATGACAAGGAGCTGAAAAGCATTTGTATAACATTTCTGCAGTGTGCAAATCTCCCTCGGTCCCTGTTCCATCGATAGACACATGTATATTATAAAACTGTGTGTGGGAGCACCACAGGGTGGTTTCCTATGTCTTTTAAAAAATCCATATGAAACATTTCATGATTTACCACCTGTCAGCTTCTCTAGATCTTTTTTCTTGTTAACTGGCTCGGTTGTTGAAGACAAATGTTTTCTCTCTCTGCCCACCCCCAGCCTTCCCCAGCAGCCGCAGGAAATGGGCATGGACCCGGCAATGCTGCTGGTGACAGAAATCCCCCCGCCTGCCCACAGACCACGCTTGCTCTGCACGGTGCTCAGCAGTGGAGAGGAGCGACAGAAATCTTGGCTGTTTGGTGCTTGGGAGAACAATCTGTGAAGAAGAATGTGGGCATGAGAAAAGGGGAGGTAGGAAGTGTTTGATTTTTCTCAGGCTTGAGAGACTTGAGGGATGGTTCAGTCTGCACAGAGAGAACTTGCCATCACACCTAGATGGAAAAGATCTCTCCTGAGCAGAATTCAGAACCTGTGCCTTAACTGGTTTCTATTCCCTCCATCATATGTTAAACAAGATTCTGGAAAATGACAAATGCATATGATGAGACACAACAACAGCAAGAAATGCTCTTCTCTAGAGATGGTGACAGTGGAGGAAACAAGGATTTCAGGGTGATGGGAACAGCATGAGAATCTGGGTAGATTCAGATGGGCTCTTTCACATAGCTGAGGACTGCTGCTTGCAAATTATTTTCTTTATTTTGTACAGCAGTTCTCCCCTTTTACAAGAAAAAAGACAATGTACAAATATGTCAGACTACAAGATACCATAATAAATCTAACACATGCACGGCATATTTACAGCTTTAGATGTGCTGTTGTTGATGGATTTGGACAAGCAGCCTGCTAATTGCTGTTCTCCAGAGGGGTTAGGAGGAGAAGAATCATTAAAGAAAAGCTCCTTGGCATGATAAAAAATAGTGATTGTCTTTCCAGCCTTCTTCTGTGTGTCCACGGAGGATGGGGTGGGTTACATAATTAAAAAGAAATCATCTATATATAAAAATACGTAAATATACAAATATCATTTATATATTTCCTTGATATAATTACGTGAGAACTGTTTTCAAGAAGAAAAAGGCTGAATAACACAGGTATCAGCCCTGACAAGGACAAGCAACATTGGAATTAAAATGCAAAATAGATTATGTTTATTTGGAATTTTCTCTGTCTTTTTGTAGAGGTTCTTTAATTTGTTTATCTCCCCCTAAAATTGCCTATTGAATTTAATTAAGTGCACCATAGATTTATGAGTCAGGGCAATATGAAGAATTTTTTTTCAAAGCAAGCTTATTTGTTCCTCGGATGAGCATTCTCAAAGATGTTGTAATGACGTGCCTGGATTACTGCTGGCACAGCAGAAAGTTCACTCCAATACAGCAGCTGCAGATGGGTGAGGCACATGTCATCGGCTCAAAGAAATCTGTCAGCCCCCATGGCCACACATCTACACACATCTCTGTCACTTAAGAAATCATTGTTGATGATGCATCTTTACATTACTCATCATGGTCCTAATGCTTTTAGATACATGTATGACATATCTCAAATCGTGACATATCTCCTATAGTCTGGGCATGTTTACTTTGCATGTTTGTCTAGACTCTTCTACAATTTTCTTTATTTTCCTTTCAAGCAATATAAAAGACTATCTACTTATCTAAATTTATGCTCATAGAAGTGGCTAGTGTGTCTGTGGACTCAGTGAAATTTTGCCTGTCAACAGCAACAAAACCAATTGACTCGTTAGATTTACCACAATACTAAAGAGAGTAAAAAGTCTGTTAGTAAAAATCAGTTTTGACTGTTTCTCACTGCAGCGCTCCAGATAGGAGGTGCATTAATGTTAATGAGGTAGCTAATCACAGTTTGTCATTGATGGATCTATAATCATTAATCCATGAAATTTTAGATTATTTCTCTAAATTGAGACATAATAAGGGAACTGAGCAGGGCTATTTCACGTGTCTGGTTCACTTAAGAGAAGAGTTGTCATTCCCATGAATAAGGGGCAGGTTGTGTTCTGTGTGCGTTTTCTAATATACTAGATATACCTATAATTGAATGAGCAGAATCTGACCCAACTGCACTAAATTACATCTGTCCATATCTATATGTACCTATGAGCTCTTCTAGCCTAATAAGCTACTTTTGTGTGGTCTAATCTTTTAGATTGCTCGTAGAGATGGTCAGAAAAATAAAGTTCAAGCTTTAATTCTTTTTGACAATCTTTTGACAAGTGTCCGAGTTTCAAGGGGAGGCTGCACGCTTGGTGGGGATGAAGGCAAAGACTCTCGCACAGGCCTGTTACGTGTAAGCCTCGATAAGCTTTTCTGTCCAGGTCCCCTCTGTGGGGTCCCTGGAAATCCTCGTACAAGCTGGAGCTCTCCAGACACTTGGTTCATGTCCGCAGTGGGAATTTTTAGGCTTAGGACCGTCAGCGGAATGGATCACATCTGTTCAGGGTGTCCAGGGCTGGGACTGCCCTACAGGCCGTGAATGAAGGAGAGTAAAGTCACTGGTGCCCTCAGGGACTGAGATACATTGGGTAACAGGGTTGTCCTTGGAGTGTTTGAGCCATGAAACTTTGGCAGTTTAACTGTAATTTCAGTCACAGCTGTTAAGAGTCCTAAGCAGCATATTGTATTTCAGAATCAACATATGCTGGCATTTCCAAAATGAATTTCTCCCCTACCCTAAGATTTCTACTTTATGGGAATTCTGAAATATCAGAATTTCCTTTGGTTTGTCGTCTCTGTGTCCTGAGAAGTTTCGATCACTGTTGCTGCAGTTCTCTGTGCGCCTTCTCTGCTCTTTGCTGCTTTCCAAGATGGGGAAATCAGATTTCTTGCAGCAACAGGCTCACTATGGAATTATAAAATGGCATAATGGTGTTTTTTCTTTCATCCTCTCCTTATTTCTAATAATTCCCAATACTTTATTTGCCTTTTTAAGTGCCTTTGAGTACCAAGCTGATGTTTTCATGGTGCTGTTATAACTCTGAGACAGCTTTCCTGAAAGTTATTAGCTAATTTAGACTCAGTCACTGAATATGTCTAGGTAAGGTTACTTTTCTATGTGTGTTACTTTACATTTATTGACACTGAATTTTGTCTTTAAGTTTATTGCCTAATCATTCTGTATCATGAAATTCCTATGCAAGTCCTTGCAGTTTCCTTGCCTTTTTACTGCCATGAATAATTTGTCACCAGCAGCAAATGTTGCTGTCTCTGCCACCCCTTTTCCTGATCATTTATGAAAGTATTAAATAGCACAATCCTCAGGGCAAAAGCTTCATTTGAAGTCTTACTATTTATTCCTGCTTTAGTTTCCTATCCTTTTAATCTGCTATTAAACCATAAGAAGACATTCCCGTGGCATTTTATGAACCTTTGGTTAAGAAATCCTGCTGAAAACCTATAGAATATTCAAGTACAGCATATAAACTGTCTTGTCCTTGCCCTACAGAGAACTCTAATGAGTTTCAGTGGCATGACTTACCTGTATGGGAACGGTGTTGACTCTTATATCAGGTTTGTTCCTGTGTCTGCTGTTTTCTTTGCTCATTATTCTATGACCTGGTCGGGCACAAATATACTTGCTTTAATTCTCTAGAGCCTATTTTAGACAACCGGGCACCTGTTGGCTCATGTTTACCATCTTCCACTCATCTGATGCAAATAATATTTTAAGGGATCAGTTTTATATCTAAAATTCATGGTCCTTCTCTATGTCCTATAATCTGTTACTGTTCCTTTTACCAGTGGGTCTTTTTATGCCCCTTTCTCCTAACACATCAGTTTAAGATAAATCCTCTCATATATCCCCAAAGGTGGTTGAGTCTAAGTGGCTATGCATATCCCAGCTGCAGTAATTTATCAGCCTTTCTTCTATAGCATAAGTCTCCTGTTCCCTTGGTACCTCTGTTGTCACTTGGTCCTGCGGAAAGCCTGACAGCCTACACACTTTGGCTATGTGTTAAGGATTTACTCTCTGTTTTAGTGTTGTCTTCAAGTGCTTTCTCAATAAAAGATCTCAAGAATTTTTTTTTCTTCTTGTGATTTTGCATTTTTACGTATAGCTTCCTACATATTATGTTCTTTCCTGTTTCCCTTCTTGGAGACATTTACGCTGTTTGAAGCATGTCATCTTGCTTCCGAGACCTTCTGTTATTGAACCATACTGGCCTTTTTGAGCTATTAAAGCTTTTTTTCTCCCAAATGTTGTGTGTTTTAACTGATGTCATGATACAATCTGTGACCTTCAAAACTATAAGTTTTTGACTGCTGCTTCTGATATAGTTCCCTTTTGGAAACTAAACTCAGATACAAAAGATATTTTGTTTCTCCTATGATGTGTTTTATCTGAGCGTGTTTTGGGACTCTTCCGTAACACCAGGCCTTTGAAAGCCATGTCCCGAATAAGGTCACAGGCACCATTCGCTATGAAGTCAAGATTTAGTTTTTTTCTTTTGGTCCTTAACAAGTTTCTCTAAAACCCAAATGTTTATTTTATCTAAGAATTTTGTATCACCTACATTGACACCTACCCAATTTATCTGAGTGTGATTGAAATGTTCTATTATTGTTATGTTTTTTGTCCTTAAAAATGCTGTTCTCAGTCATTGTCACCTTTCTGGTAAATCAGTCATATAAATACATACTGTCCTTTTATTACTGAGGACTGGAACTATGACCCATAGTGATTCTGTTCCTTGTTGATATATTTTATATATTTAACAAATGTCATTCTGAACTTCCTGTAGTAAACAGCCTATATATATTTGTTCTTTTTTACTTTTAGGCTCAAATTTAGGACTTTGTTACAACTTTTATTTGATGCTTCCTAGTTGCATTTTGTTGATTTTTGTGCTGTGCTTTGTTGGAGGAGAGAGAGCTGTTCTAACTTTCCTCCAGGGAGAATTGTTACGCTAAATTGTGTGTTCTACTCCTATCAGCTTTCTCTGCTCTTTTTTTTTGGCTCAGAATCAGTCCTGTAGAACCATTTTAAGTTCCAGCACTGAAATAAATTTGTTTGAGCAATAATGCCATGTTCATATCTGGTTATACTACACAAACATGTGTCAGGAGCGATATAGAAGCATTTGAACCTGCTTTGAGGCAAGGAGATGGGCTTTGTGGCCTCCAAGCATCCCTTCTAGCCCTATCACTTCTTTTAGACTGGTAACTGGTTAAGCAGATGCAACTCCTGTAATCTTAACAAAGTTCAGATCCGCTTGTTTTCTGAGAGCTCGTCAGAGATAAAGCTGTAGTGGATATTCCATTGAAGTGCTGGAGAGACAGGGATTCTGCTGTATGCTAACGTTTTATTACTATTATGATTGAAGTAAAGAAAGGCCTTTTCTTCTCCCCAGATTCCTTGTAGTGTTGCCAGTCAGAGCTCCAGCAAAGTAGGCAATCACTATTTCCTTTCAAGAAATATAGTGTGGGGTTTTTTAATATTAGTATTATTTTTTAATTTTGATGTCAGTATGTTCCCAGTCCTTTAAAATATCCTGTCTTTAGTTAAATTATTTCCTATGGCATGATGCAACTTGGCAGAATTCTCTCAATCATATTAGTATGGTCAACTGTCTTGAAAAGCACAGAAGCAAAAACTCACATGCTAAAAATAGCTTCAATGAAGAGGTGAAAAATGGATTTTTTCCCTACCTATTTGCTGATAAAAATGTGTGCTGCTCAACAGCGCACCTCTGCTTCTTGCAGTTTTTAGGTACCTGTGCAGCCTGGGGTAAGTAGAGTACTTATGAATCCTAATGCAACACCCCTCTGCCTCTGTGAAAATGCCTTGGCTTTCACTCTGTGTTTGTCTAAAATAGCACAAGGGGCAGTCGTGCCGTACTTTATTCCACTTGCATTCAACGTGACACTTGCTAAGAATAGGTGGATATCATATTGTATAAAAAGCAGCATAATGGCATGTGACTGTGTTTTCAATGAGGGAGGCCGGACGTGACTGCGCTGCCGAGGAGGCTGCTGCCTCACGCGTGGTTATGCAGCCCTGCTCTCCTGAAATCAATCTGCATGACTCATCGGAGCCGCTCAAATATTGTCATAGTGTATCTTCATCGCACAAAACGGTATTTAGGACTTGCTAATCACAGTACAAATAATCTTGATAACGTCACATGGTGCTAATAGTGAGCAATAGACTTCAGGAAATATTTTCAAAATATTCATTATGTAAAGACATCAACACTCTATCTAATCTATCTTATCTATCTATCTATCTATCTATCTATCTATCTATCTATCTATCTATCTATCTATCATCTATCTGTCTCTGTGAGGTACAGAAAATCCCTGACCAGAAGCTTCAGAAGGATGTAGACATAAGCACTGATAGTGACTGAATTGTTAAATAGGAAAATTAACACAATGCATTTGTGTAATACTTGGTAATACTTGAAGGTGCAAGCCACAAAGATATAGAGATAAGGTTATATGCTTTTGAATTTGAAATACAGAAAAGACTTAGAAGGTATGTTGTAGATTTTAACAAAAATGGGGGAACGGAAGAAAGATGGAAATAATAACAGAAACACAACTGAAAGAAAGAGCTGAATGAAAGAACAAATGATACAAAAGTTAGTGTTGCAAAAATTTATGCACAAGAGGAAAATAAGCTGCAATATAGATACACAACAGTGGACTCTAAATCCTTTGTTGTTGTTCGGATAAGAAACCTTGGTGTTATTGTGGATCTCTCTTTAAGGATTAGTCCCTTTCTTAGCACTAAAATAGAATTTGAAGCATTATTAGCAAATAAATGAGAACAAAGCTGAGAACGTTGTTACGCCACCATATATTCCCCATTTGCCTGTGTGTTGAATGTGCAGTTCTCGTTCTGCTCTCTCAGTGAGGAAATACCCAGCGCTGCAAAAGGGTGGGAAAGGGTAACACGGATGGTCAAAGGTGGTCAAAAGCACTCAAAGGCTTCTGAGAGGAGATACCACATGGACTGGGATTCTTCCATCTAGAAAGGGGAAATATGATGGGCATCTATAAAATCACAAATAACGTGAAGATGGCAGGGAGATAATAACTATTTATTTTTTCCCATAACAGGAAACTGGCAGTTCCTTAAACTATTAGGTGGAAGATTTAAACAAATTAAGAAGTGTAATTTTGTGTATATTCAGTTGTAAAATTCATTATTACTGGAAGTTTTTCCATACAAAATTGGAAAAAGGTGTAAAAAAGAATTAGGTAGCTTACTAGAGAACAGAAGCAGCAATGACAATTAAACGTGATTGCTTGGATACAGCCACTGTTTGGCTCAGGAAAACCTAAACTGTTGATACCTTGGCGTTACATGCATTAGTGGAAATATCACTCCTTTTTGTTATATACTCTTTTCCGCCTGGTGACAGTGAGAGAGTGTTATACTAAGTCTAAACTAACATTTGCTCAGACCTAGTACAGACGTTCCAATGTTCTCACCTAAAAACCAAACATGTAATAACCAAAGATGGTTACAAGATTTTTATGTGCAGTTGAATAACTCAGAATCCCCAGTGTTTATGCATCTAAACCAGAGATGATATAAACTAGCTGGAAAAGCTGATGACTGGGAATTCTGGACCTCTGGCCATTGTGGTCAACTGAGTTCATGACCAATGCACAGTTATGAAACAGTTACACCGTCTCCTGTCTTCATTCCTACCGCTCATGTGCCCCATTTCTCTCTTTTTGTCTTAGATTGTAAGCTATTTGGAGAAAAAAAATAAACATGAAAAAACCCAGAGGAACAAAATATTCTCCTGTGAATATCGCCTGATTTTTGGCTGAAGCCTGAAGATGCCACTGTAGTAAAATTCTGTTGGTTGATGCAAAGCCCTGCTGATGAGGCACACGTGGCTTCTGATGGATTTGCAGGACAGGTGAGCTCAGCTCCATGTCCTCTCCCAGGTCTGCAGCCTCCCTTTTGTACCCCTGCTTGTCGCCTGGGTTGGCGACAGTGTATTTGGTGATGTGCCAGCTGCCTGGCTGGCCACATGTAGGCAGCAGCATGCTGGGTCTTTCTCTTCTTTCAGCTGTAGCCTTTGATAAAATACACAGAAATTTGTATGTCTGAGACCTTTAACCTTCTGTCAAATTGGCTGGAATTGTTCAACAGGTTCAAAATGTGCTTGAGGGAAAATAGCAAACTGACAGATGGCCAGGCAACACAACCACATATGCCTCATTTCTTGAAGAACTGGACTAAAAATACATCATTAGAATAGATTTCAAGAAGGAAGGCAAAGATTGACAGGAAAACAATAGGTTAGAAAGTTAAGAACTGACTATTTGGTATACACCTCTGTCTCTGCGTGGTCCTTCAACTTCACTGGGATTCACCACTAATAACTGCTACTAGGGAATGGATGAAATTAGAAGTTATTGTATAGAGATGTAACTTATACTGTGTAAGTGTCGTAGTATATAGCTGTTAGCTTCAGTTATAAATAGTGGGCCAAAAGTCTGCTTGTAGAAAGCTAAAAAGTGATGTGAGTTGTATATTGTTTGAATTCCCTTTTACAAAGAAGTTTTCTGTTAAATTAGTGATCTTGAAAATGAAAGATTAATGACATTGGTTATAGCAGTGTAATATTGGCTGGTGTTTTGCAAGCTTCCAGGTGCAAGTCTGCCAGCTCATTCTGGACTTTCCTTATAGAAGCCCACTTAGTGGAAATTCCAATAATATTTTAAAAGGAATTTCCTAACTGTTCTCAAGGAATGACTTTGCTTTGCTAAATGTTCATTGAAATTAGTGAGAGTTTTCTATAACTGAGAATGTGCAGCATCACTTCTGAATGTTCTAGAGATAGTGTGGGGATAAATAGATTTAAAAAAATGTATGGGGCTATTTTTCGCTTTGAAATTGATGCTATGCCCACTCTGTGAAGTCAGCACATGAACACAGTGAGTCACATATTTTTTCACTCTTCCGCTTCCCTCAATTCCCTGGTCATGTCAAGATGAACTAAGTATTTTCCTCTGCTTTTCCCTGTTACACAATGGCTACAGCTGTCATCATATTTCAGTTGGAGAAGAGCAACAGTCTCTATGTTTGTTTGTTTTGCTGCATCAATTTAATTTGTGAGACACTGAATTTTTCTGAAAAGCTGTCTGCTTTTATTGGAGGATTGTAACTATCCTTGTGTGGGCAAAGAATACGTATTAAAAATGGAAATATGGAAGAATTCTGCTAATAAGGAAAAAATATTATCTGGCACCATTTAGAAATGTGGAATTAATATACTTAGATTTTTTAGTAGCAGCAGGTTAATTAAACCAGCCACCCCTTCCTTTTTAATCTTAGGAAACTGCTTCATCCCGTGAGTTAAAGTATTATGAGGTCTGTTAACTACAGCATTTCAGGATGACGACATCCTGCACACAGTAGAAATAAGCAAGAGCTTTCTCAGTTCTTTGTCCTTCATACTATTAGTAAAGAGATTAAACAAAAGAAAAACTCTGTCTGATGTCTTAATTATCCTATACTCTAAAAGTACATAATATGTAGATCTAGTGCTGCTTTCCTTTAGTACATGAGCACCCCATAACCAATTACTAATTATAAATAAAGGGCTAATTACAGGAGAAAGGAATCCATGGCAAGTTATACACATGCCAGTGTTTATACTCAGAGTAATGTTGCTATGTCACAAGATATTACTGTAAATAAGGAAATGGGTGTTGCTGAATTCCCTGAAGCAGACAAAATATTGTTCTCTGGCAAAGTCTGCCAGCAGAGACTAGCAGATGTTACCTGAAAAGATGCAATAAGGTGACTACTTACATATTATATTTTAGATACTGTTTTGGTTGCATTTACATCTAGGTGTTGTGTAAAATTGTATACCTCTGATAGTTTTTTAGATTTTTTTCCCTTTATTATCTGAGTTTTCAAGCATTCTGTTAAAAAAACAAACTCACAAACCCGTGACAATACTGATGGAAGAAGAAGTCTTTGCCAGGACAGTCTTCAGAGGCAGCATCCATGCCCTGGGCAGCTGCACCTTGAAGGTGCCCAGATGAGTCAGTTATGCTTTACAGATGCTCCCATTGCACTGTACTGACCAGGAGGGTAGAGGGAGGCAGATTGTCATCTCAGTTGTCCTGTATTTTCATGTATTTTTGATTAATTTCATACACAGAATCTGATCCTGGTTGCCATCCCCTTGGCTTCTCACTAGTTTTCTGTGTAGAGGTCTCAATGACGTCGGGTTCTGACGTGAATCTAGTTAGGCTGGTAGTGCTGCCAACCCCCCAAATTTAGAGAATGACGAATGTTGTTCAGGAAAGGTTCATTCTTCTTTCAGGGCATTTTTCATCTTTCACCCATGAATCTATTTCCCTTCCCAATACTGAATATGCAAAGTTCGGTGTCCAAGTAGATTTTCATTGTGACTCTTGATGAATTGTTCAAATTCTCTAAGGCACTGATTTCAAGATGTTGGAGAAGATGTTTTTAAATGAATTAGGCAAGTGAACTTATTACACTACGAAAGTGCTGTAATAAAATGTAAGTTTCTATTTTGAGTGGTTTCAGACGGGATTTGCAAGACATTTGCATATATGGCATGGCTGTGCCTGTGTGTTGCAAGATAATTCACGCAGTTTGAGATAATTTCTAGCAGATCTTTGGATCTGTCAGACAGTATTGCTATTTATAAAGCTGCTGTGAAGTAAATCAGATGCTTATAATATTAACTAAATTGTATTAAAGTGTATAATACAAGGATAGAAAATCCAGTGTGCACCAGAACATGTGTTAGTAACACTCTACTGCAAGACACTGATACAGTAATAGCAGTTAAAAAGAATCAAAGGGACTCTATATATTTTTTCTTCCTCTTGATGTTTAGTGAAAGCAGCATTAATATCAAGCTTTGTGCTAGTGCTATTCAACTTTTAACTTAGTGAGTCCATATTTCTCTATTCATTACATAGTTCAATTCAAGGGGCAACTATTATGTACACTAGTAACTTAGGCATCCACTTCACTTAGAGCTGAACATCAAAAAATCTTGTATTTGAAGGATTATATCCACTATCTACAGCTCTCTTTGATATCAGCAGCTTCTGAAAACAAAGGCTAGTCAGCTAAATTGACTCTTTTCTTCCTCCCTGGGGGAACTGAATATAAAAGAGAATTAGGGCTGTTAGCATTTTGCCTGGGGAGCCTTTAATAAAGTATTTTGAGTTCCTGAGAAACTTAGATCTGTCAAATATGATTCAGACAGGGGGTTAATTGTCTAGAGGTGGAATTAATGTACCAATGTGTCGTGTTAGCAGCAGATAAGAATGCTGCCATCAGGTGTGGAGTAGCTGTGGGTAATTGAGATAGTGCAACAGGTTAGCAGATGCTGTAAAAGATACTGATTTATCAATACTCAGAAGAGGGAATTAAAGCTTCTCTTAAATTTGGGAGTTTAGGAAGTTTAAGTGTTCCGTGCCTTGTCACAGCTTACACGTTGGATTAGCAGTGGTGTCAGTTGTATGTGCTGATTTTTGTGTACCCTGCAACGGATGAACTTCGGCTGCTGACAGAAATCTCACCAAATGTGGGTTTGGCTGCTGGAATCCCATGAGCTGGTGGTTCAGCAACCTGGATGAGACTCTGAAGAAAAAATAACAAAGTTTTAAGGAAGAGAGTGGCATAGTAATAAAATATAGTATTTTGACATTGTGTTTTAAAATTATTATACAGGGTGAAAACAGATGTGTATTTTTAGATTGGCAATCGATACACACTGAGTTAATTCCCATTGCAATTTTTAGGCTCTGCCTAGAACTTTTAGTACCTGGCTGATAAAGTATATCCGAGCAAACAGAAAGTAAAAATGTGTTTATCAGTGGGGTTCTTCTTAGGTATCTCTTTTACTGATAAATAGATGCATGATGTGAAATAAAGGAGCATGTTTGCAAAGGGTTTTATTAAAGTCAAGTTATTGCTGCTCTTGAACAATACCTACATTTATGGCTATTCTACAACCTAGGGCTGGAGCTTATTAGATATTACACTGGCTACATCTGGGGGGCAGAAGACGGATTGGTTAGGGAGGGAGAAAAGGAGAGGTAGGAAAAACTTAAGAGGTAAACATTTTTGATTTTGATGGAAAGCTGATTGTGTTACAGATTTGTTAAGAATTTGTTCAAGATTTGGAGAGACATTGCATGAACAAGAATGCCTGTATTTCTGGTATAGGTGAAATCAGAAATGAACATAAACAGGTATATAATTCTGCTTTTGACTAGTGCTAGCATATAATAGAAGCATATATCTGTGGGCCAGATAAGGTTACCTACGTATCTCATTGTATTCGTGGGCATCTGCCTTGTCCCATTCATTAGGCAGTGCTGCATTCTTTCAGTTCTTGTTTTTTCTGAGCATCAGGGAGAATGTTTGAAACACTTTCATTGTCTTTGCTTCCTTTTGCTTCAGGATGTTAGCACAGGTATTGCAGATACCAAGGAAAATAGCATACTGATGGACAGCACTTTGTTTCAAGAGGCTTGAGGGGGAACGAGCTGCTGGAGGCAGGAAGCAAGCGCGAGTTGAGAATACTTTTGAAATAAGAAAGAATAGTATTTCTCTTTAATAGGTGTTATGGAATAGCTGAACAGTTTTCCCAGAAAGATCTCCAGAACCATGTGCTAATGTTCTTCTTTCACATTGCTCCTAAGTACCAGGTTTTCTCTACAGTTCTTTCCTAAAGAGGTACAATGTGGAAGTGTAACTTTGTTCTTAGTAGACAGAGACTTGGAGAGTTTTACTTAAGCTCAGAGTTCAGCCCCTGTGGGAATGTGGAGAAAACTCTGCTTTCTTATTAAAATATCGCAGAAGAGTTGAAATCCAAATTTCTGAGAAAATGAGGGCACTGTGGAACCACTAGAATGGCACAAATATAACAGGGGAGAGAGTTTACTCTAGAGCTTCTCATCTTCCCAACAAGTTAATTATAATAATACATTATTCAGTTTTGCTTTAGTGGATAAATACAAACCACTAATTTATGTTTAATGGAAGACAGAGATTTTGCCCTTTCTAGTATATGTGCTCATTCATTCAGAATGATGGATTGTATGGATCCGCACATTGCACATTGGGTTATTTATTTGTTTTACAATAACAACATGTAATTTATTTTTTCTCAATGATGTTTGTGTAGCTGAAGTTTTCTTTGGTGTCTTCAGAAGCCTTGGGCTGTTCCACCTGGGCATCACAGGTCTCACCTACAAATGTGATGTGTGAAATCTGGGCTCCTGAAAGAGTGTCCTCAGTTTCCCTCCAGAGACCTAACAACTGCAGAGCGAAGCGTGCCCAGTCCTTAGAATCTCCTGCTGTTTTGCAGTCCTGTGGGAAAGCAGCATTTGATGAGGACATAGTTTCAAATTTGACTTTGCATTCCCTTGGTTTTGGTGTTCCTGTCACACTCTTACTGTTAATTGACTCTAAGGAGTAATTTAATTTCCTCCCTCAACGTGGTGCTGTCTGTTTAGCTTCTCTGTATTTAGCAGAGGCCCGTTAATCCATGCTATTGACTCAGAAGTCCGTCAGGATAGCAGCGATGAAGACAACTTTAGTCTCCATGGAATTCTGCTAAGCTGTGTATGACTATTCACGTGGGAATTGCAGACACTGGCTCTCAGGGAGCTGAAATGTGAATGAAATTTCCCAGTATTAGGGGGATTCCTTTGGTTATAAGTTTGCTGACTGTTCCACACAGCTACGGCAACTGGTTAAATATATTAAGACAGTACACGTGTGTGTCACTTCCAGCATAGCTGTCTGTTAAGGACTGGTCAGAATTCTGATCTTCTGGGGACATTTAAAAAAATGTTAGACCTCAAGTCTAACGTAGAAATCCCTAATTGATAAATGTCACTGGCTCCCAAATTTGTAAAGGAATTACCCTACACTTCCTTTGCAAAACAAATATTCATTATACAGGAAAACCTCAGTTCCTATTTAAGATATGTATCATTAACTTTTGATGCAAGTAAGAAACTTCTGACAAGTGTTTTCCTTCATTGCACCAGACATTTCTTTGATGGTTTAATACAATGTAATGACTGTGGCTTTGGGAAAGCTTGGGATTTGGGCTAACACTGCAGAACTTTGCAGTGTCGCTTAGTAACCCACACATGCTGCAGAATATCTGGTGTCACTGTTTTCAACGCTGCTCTCAGATTAGCCTTGCTTTATAAGACTAGAAAAGAGAGGAAAATTGCTCAGAAGAGCTTTGTTTTGGCAAAGCAGCTGTTCTGTCTCTAATAAAAAATAGAGCTTTGCAATTGCAAATTGTCTCTTCAACAAGGTCTTTAAACTTCCACACAGGGAAGTTTATTTTAAAATTATGAAAAAGTAAATGAATCATCCTAAAGTGACTCATATTAGAAGATTTTTGCAAAGTGGTTGTCATGAGCAACTCGTCTGAATCATCTGTAACATTTTTGTCAGGGAGGCAAGGTTGTCAGCTTCCCCTACATGACGAGATGCAGAATAGTAGCAGCGCAATTAGAGATCTCTTAGAGTCCTCAGAATAATCTGCCCATGATCTGCTGATTGCAGACTACTGAGTGGTCTGACTTTAGTTGCAGCCAAAAGATAACATTGAATGAAAAAGCGTTTCTAAAGGGGAACATTCAAGTTTTAGGTTATTCCTACATCTAGATGTGATCCTTACAGTTTCTAATTGCTCTGTCACATTATATTTTTCTACCTTGTGTGTTGAACAGTGAATGGAGAGCAACTCATTTCTTCTGGCCTCCTTGCCTAGAATGCAACAATAGAATTCATTTAATGTCAATCAATCAAATTGGAATCAGTTATATGTGGTGTTGTTTTTTTTCTGGAAGATTTATGTGACTTTCCTGGGCAAAGTCCCATTTTGAAAAGTGATTTAGACACTTTCAAACCTTCTTACTGAGAATTAGTTAGGCCTTGCAGAGTGGAACAATGCACAAACCCGTTAAAGGTAAAAAAGCCTGTATCCCTGATAAAGATGAGTGGCTCTTACAAGGCCACTGTGATGTTCAGAGGTGTTGCCATGGCTGGAGCGAGGGTGCAGGGTCAGTCCAGTGGGACATGGCCAAAGTCTGAATCACTTTAGGTGTCATTTCCTCTCAAATTCAGCTTTAGGGCATTTCTGGGAAATTTAGGCTCCAATAATCACACGAAGTTGTAGTCAGCTGTAAACAGGGTTGTGTAAGGGAAACACTGGTTCTGCTAGTGGCACTGCTACCCCCTAAGCTGTAACTTGGAGAAAACTACTGGGATCTGGGTTTGTTCAGCCTGGACAAGAGGAGACTGAGAGGAGATCTCATCAATGTTTATAAGTATCTCAAGGGTGTGTGTCAAGAGGATGGACCAGACTCCTTTCAGTGGTGCCCAAAAATAGGATGGGGGGCAATGGGCACAGACAGAATGTCAGGGATTGGAAGGGACCTGGAAAGCTCATCCAGTGCAATCCCCCCATGGAGCAGGAACACCCAGATGAGGTTACACAGGAAGGTGTCCAGGCGGGTTGCAATGTCTGCACAGAAGGAGACTCCACAACCTCCCTGGGCAGCCTGGGCCAGGCTCTGCCACCCTCACCGGGAAGAAGTTTTTTTCTCATATTTAAGTGGAACCTCCTGTGTTCCAGTTTGTACCCATTGCCCCTTGTCCTATCACTGGTTGTCACCGAGAAGAGCCTGGCTCCATCCTCCTCACACTCCCCCTTTCCATACTGATCCCCATGAATGAGTCCCCCCTCAGTCTCCTCTTGTCCAGCTCCAGAGCCCCAGCTCCCTCAGCCTTTCCTCACACGGGAGATGCTCCACTCCCTTCAGCATCTTGGTGGCTCTTCTTGTCACAGTTTTATCTTGCAAAATACCGAAAATGAATCTATTGAATGTTCCTTTTGGCATGTCCCTTTACTCCGATTTCTCTTTGAAAGCATAAGTGTGCACCTGTTTCAGCATAGTGACTTTACACAATATATCAAAAGCATGTTAAGATTTAAAGTCTGCTTTGTTTGATCCCGATAGCTGGTCAGTTTTCATATTCTTTCTCTAACTGATTATTTTTTTCCAAATATTTCTGCTAGTTTGTCTTTTGCTCTAGGAATAAACCCAGCTCATAAATACTCATAATCCTTTCCTTTTGCTAATAGGTCCTTCTTTAAGCTTCTGTTCTTTTTTTAGGTGTTGACATCTGAAGTTAATTTGCCTCTTCTCACCCCCTCTGTGGTTTGCCTTCCTCCTAAAACTGCCCTTAGTTTTTATTTTTCCCCTTTTATCCCAGTGGATCATTGCCGAGTCGTCCTCCCCCCGTTCTCACTGGTGCTCTGGAGGAGTAGCTGCACAAAAACTCCATTGCAGTGGTGCTATTTCTGGAGGCTGCCATCTGCCAGGATTTACTTCCATTTCAAACAAACTTTCAGTTCAGTTTCATCTTTCATTTGGAGGCACAGCTGCTCATGAATGCTTGGTAATCACTGGTGTGCAGCACACACCTGTAGCCAAATATGTAAAGGAAATAGAAAGAGCTATATATTCCCAGCTTGTTAGTTATTAAACAGGTTAGGCAGGAAATGGGGACTCTGTTATCTTTGCTTGTGCAGATCTTTATTTCATAAACATTATTTTCTCAAAGGAGTAATAAAGAAGAGCAAACACAGAAGACAGATTACGAAGCTCCTCTTAGAGTGAACCTTCGCCAACAACAAGTTTATCAGGGCAGTGCATGTGCAGGGGGCTTGGCATAGTGTTAATTTGTCGCTACCACCAAATTAACCATGCTCTATTTTGTTTTCTTTCCAATTTTACATCCTTGATTACATATTCATAAAACTGTCTGTCCTTCCAAGCATAAATACAACTGCTTTGAAAATATAATTGTGTGTGTTTATCAACCACCTAATTTGTTTTACTTGCCAGCTACTAATTACACAGGAAATATAAATGAATTGCAGGTCATATAGTCCATTTCAAACACCAACAGAAAAATTTTTCAAATCACAAAATTGAATTTAAGTTGCAGCACGGGACACACAACACGGAGCACTGTCTGCAGCACTGCTAGTCAAAGAAAACAAACATTTGAGCTGATAGCACATTTAAATTTGTCAAAACACACTGAGTGATGTGTTCGTTCTGTTTAAAGCCTAGAGAGCTTTCTCTGTCTTTGATTTCTACATAATCTGAGTCTATCACTGCTAAAACTTGTTTATAGCGTAGCAGAGAAAATTAAATGCAAAACAGACTGAGAAGGCGCTCGGATTTGGGTTTATCCACCATGTCGTTCATTTTATGTCTCATCCATTTTCTGAAAGAGATATGTAAATTCTGTCTTGCTTCCGAGTTGGATTATTGTACCATCTCAATCCATTCAAAGTAATAAAATGAGGTTTAATAGACTATGCTAGTTAATTGTTTAGGAAACATGGAGTTTTAATCACTGTGACAACCACAGATCTGGGAGTAGAGAGTGGAATGTCTTTTGCATATGTAACACTCCTGCAGAAATTCGGTATTAGCCAGCAAATTCCAACTTTCACACCAGTCTTAAAACTCCTGCTTAGAGTTTACAGAGCACAGAACAAAACATTAGCTAGTTAGCTTAGTAACACATTTATGGGCCAGGTCACTAAACATAAATACAATCCTGGATATCTGGAATTTCCGCAGTGGGAAAGAAGAGCAGTGGCTTTTTAAAAGGCAGGTGATGCTAACAGAGCACCTGATGCAGAACCCATCAGGAACAGTTGTAGATTTTAAGTATATCCCAACTCTGCAGCAGACACAGGGATGAACTCATGTTATGTGCTTGTAAATGAGTTCCTCTGTAGGTTATTTGAAACACATGGTTGGATTATCTAGAAGAGCATTTGAGAGCCATCAAAACATTAGTCATGGGATTTTCCCTTTAGTTTGCTGTAGCCTTATATTGACGTTCTTACTAGAAGAGTGTATTTACTTCCTCTGATGTATGAAAACTTAGAGAGTTAAGATCCCTGCCCTATGGCATATGATTGGGTTTCCAAGGCTTGGTTATTCTCCTATTGAGAATACCAGCCCTGCAGAAGCACAGCCACCAGAGATGAGAGGTGCACGTGGCCTTGAGAGATGGGTACTCTGTGCTGACATTATACATCTTGTAGGTGTGTTTGAATTGGGAATTTTGTTGAGCCCTGGACTTGCATTAGAACTGATGTGATAGCACCTGACCTCGAAGTAGGTTGAAAGACTTCTTTTGATTTCAGTATATTTCACCTTAGATCTGATTATAGTTTTTGCACACTTGCTTATGCCTGTTCTGCTGTCCCTCCCTCTTCATGATTTTCATTTGGAGTTAGTTGCATTGGCTGTCATTGGATGAAGAGGCGGTTGGGAAAATTCAGTTTCTAATGCTGTTTGCTGATAGTTTAGGATATTTCTTATTAATAACCAGAAAGGGTGACTGAGCACAGAATAGTAAAGCTACTGTCTAGAGTCCAAGTGCAGCGTGGTATCAGTGTAGCAAAAATGGAGAAATGAAATGTTCTCCTCCAACATGGTAGATCACAGTTCATTAATAAAATATATATTGCTTACAGGGGCTTTTAGCACATTTTGCCTGGAAATCCAATAGAACAGTTGAACTAATTAAAATGTAATAAGCTGTTATAAATAAGAATGATACAATCAGAAAGGTATTGACTTTCTCCAGTCATAGAATATTTAAACATAAAGAGTAGCAGTTGAAGTGTTTTTTGCAAATAGGATTCACTGAATGTATAAGCCTTTCCATCTCTGTTCCTTGCTTCCTTCTTTTTTTTTGCTGCTTAAGAAAATCCATCTCCAATTGTTAACCCTTTAAACTGCAGTGGCTTTAGGGGGGTCATCAGAGATTTGGGGTAAGGACTACTGCACTTATTTAGCCACGTAAATGAAAGCAGATTTTGGCCAGGTTGTCAAGTGCTGCACAAGGCTCAGCAACCTACTGCACTGTGTCTCTTCTTTCTTTTTTCTTCTGATGAAAGGAGAGGGTAAAAGATCATTCTAAGCTTGTTTGAGAAGCCAGTTTATGGACTGTATTTCCCAGTGGTTTGTTTTATGCAAGATTATTTTAGTAACTATTTTGAGTGGTAGAAATGTCCTTGGAGCCATCAACTTAAATTTTGTCAAAACACAGTAACATGCTGGAGGTGCATAATTAGAGCGTTTCAGTGGTGGTGCTGCTGGAATGCTCGTTCTCATGGCATTTCCAGTACGGCTCACAGGGGTGCGGGGTCAAAAGACTTAGTTACTTCCCATTATTCATAAATGTGTGTATAAACATCCAGTTAAATGTGTGCATTTTAAATGTGTGTATAAACATCCAGTTCTGTGTATGGGCATTCTTATTTTACAGTTTCAGCAGGGACCTATGTATCTTTTTTCTCTCCAAACCTTATTTTTATGTGATATTTTCCTTACAATTCACCAAAGTATCCTTGGAGTGACCTTGGAGAGTTTGTTAATTTGAGCATTTTGATTTTCAGCTTGTGTACTGAAAAAGGAAATTAGAAGAGACTGAGTTGTCCCCAGAACACCAACTCTGTTAACTAGTAAGGACTTGATTAGGGGAAATTTGCCTAAATAATTCTAAGAACCAAAGCTGCAGAGTTGGCAAAAAAAACCCCAAAGCAGCTGCTGAGGTAAAATAATGAGGTAAAATTTTTGTCTGCTGGGTTAAATATCTGACTTGAGATCTGCTGGGCATTTTAATCTTGAAACAGACACACCGGTGCTTCTCAGCACCATGCTGGAGTGCTAAGTAACCTCATGGGCAGTCTTTGCTCTTGCTGCAGGTGTTTTTTGAGATTTTGGAACTTTGAAAGGAAAAAAATATCTGGAATCTGACCAGTGTCTTATAGGGCAGTAGTGGGCAAGAAGAGAAATCATTCCTGAGCCTTACAGGAGTCTGCGTTGGCCTCGTGATATAATATTTAAGTAGGTAGGATATCCTCATGCAGAGCTGCAAGTAATATGCAGAAATTGAAGTCAGTGCAGGGGCAATGTAATTCCTCCAGGCTACTGAGGATCAGTCTTGTGCAGCACTTCAAGTCACGCATGGTTTAAAGAACACCTTTTAAAAAATATTTAATCTTATTTTAAAGGCTTACATTGGGAGAAGTCTCTCACCTTCAATGAAAAACTGTTCCAGTGTTTAATTAGCCTTTGTGATGGTAAACTATTCTTATTCCAGATTGAGTTTTTATGACTTCAGCTCCCATCTGTTGGGTCTTGTGTTTCCTTTGTCAACAACTTTGAAAAGCTGCCACCAGAGCTCTCTCTTTGACCTGTATGTACAGTGATCAAGCTACAGCTGAAGCTTTTCTTGAAAGCTAAATATATATTTAATGCCTTAAGCCCTGCATTGGAAGGCATATTTCCCAGCTAGTGAATCACATTTGTGGCTCTCCTTTAAACTGCTCATCACTTTTTCACATCTTCCTTGAATTAGACTGGGATCAGCAGCCTAATAACAGTTTCACCGATGTTGGGCTTAGAGGTGATACTGACTTTGTTCTTCAGTTGTCTTCTTTTTAAACGTTCAGGGATGGAACTAGTCCTTTCTGCTGCTGCGGACTCTTGGGAAATCATCTTGAGGCAATTACCTGCGATGGTCTCTGAGCTTTTCTTTGTCCCTCTGTGTTTGATTGAACACCAGGGCTTGTCTCCAAATGTATTACATGGCAAAGTGCCGTATTAAAATGTATTTTACTTACGGCAGTTAACTGGCAGTAAATATCTGTTAATCTGTAAGATGAGTCACAGCTGCCCTTTCTGCATTGTCTTTGCCTTTTTAATTATACAAACTAAACTGGCGGTCCTGCCTCCCTTTAAGGTTTTCCTCCTTTCTGCTACATGCTAAAAGTTGACCTCAGTGGTTCAGAGAGATCTTCAGCTCTCCGCTCAATATCTGGGCCTGATAATTTGGAAACAGCAGTAGCTTGGGTTGGCTCCTTTGTGTCTTCAGGAAAATTCCTTCATTTCCTTTCATTCACAATATTATCCATCAAATACAAACCACAAACTTTTGCTCAACGTTTCTGCATTGATTGAAGAATAATGATCTGCTCCAAGTAACTGATTTTTATCTCATCTAGAATTCTCTTTTCTTCCTACGTTTGCGAGGTCTGTTGTACTGTATTTAACCTATTGGCCACTCATAGTTTGTTACTTTAACTTTCAGTGTCTCTCATTAATGTTTTAGAATTAGTAACACGTTAATAGCTACTTTAGTTTCCCTTCACTTTACACATGGGAAGTCCAGATTGTATTGTTATTTTCATATTTTCCTTTTACCAGAATGGTACTTGTGATAATAGATTTTTTTTAAAATATACCATTGGAATTCTAGCTGTTTGACTAAAGCAACTTTTTAGATATTTTCAGTAATTTAATGAATGTTGGGTACTGAAATGATGAAATGTAGTAATAAATAAAAAAAAAAGAATCTGAATTCCCATAAAAGATTAATTTTCCTTGCTTTTCAGTGGGATTTGGGAACCCATCTCTCCTTGCCTCCATGAAGGTCATAGTCTAAATCTGGACAAATACTCGGTTACATATGGAGAATTAGCTTGCAAACTGTTCGTTTTATCCTTTTATTCCTCTGAAATACCATAGGGACACTTAACATTTTATTCTGGATCTAGTGATATTAGCGATGTTTCAGCAGTAGTTCCCTTTTTACATACAGGGAAGGCATCTGAATCTTCAGTTTTTCCTGCAGCTAGATGAAGTTCTCTCCATTTCACCTTCAGATGGTCTCTGTTGTCCTTAAACAAAGAAACAAAAAACAGCCCAACAAAACTCCAAGTAAAAAGAAGCAGCTGAAATCTAAGGTAAATTCCAGGTAGCAGAAGCCTGTGTTTGCTGCAGCCCTGCCTTCACCCCTACATTTCCATTATGGTGATGCTCCAGTGTAGCTGCAAAAAGGAGTCCTAAAATGAGGCAAAATGCAGCATTAGACCTTGGGGCAAGTGTTCCCTGCTCTCGATGTTCCCAGCGCTGGCAGTTGCAATTCTACAGGCAGCAGTGCTGTCCCTCACTACACCTGGCTGAACAGAAACGTTAACATTGGCCTCAGAGACAATGATCAGACAGCAAGCTTTTTGTAGCTTAATTACAATACTTTTCTGTTATATCTTTCCCCATCTTCAATGTTGAAGCTTGTCTTGTTTAGTTAAGCAGAAGCATAAATGACATTGGTGCTGGAGCATGTATTATAGATAGAGAAGCCATCTCCCCTGTTGACTGATCTTTTCTGCTCAGAAAAATTGACCATACAATTTTAATGTTGATTTGGATATACAGAAGCTATTTCATGGATGGAAGAAAAATACAAAGAGAGAGTTGACAAGTAAAATTTGAAGCAGTGATGATTAGAAGAGCTGTAGGGAGAAAAAAAAATCTTAAGGAATAAGAAAGAGGGAGTGTTTTCTAAAATAAGTTAAAAGAAAATGATGGGGATCAGACTCTTGCCTCATAAATTTGCCTCTCAGGATCAGGCAATAAAGCTGGTGGGATTACAGATGGAGCAGGCAGGAGAACCTGGCCCGTAGGTTCTGTTTCACTGGGTAGATGTTTCAAGTGCACAGAGCCCTGGTGCTCCAGCATGGTGCAGCTTTGTGCGATGCAGGATCTCAAAGCCCAGACAGGCTTGTTCTTGGATAACCAGTGGTTTCAGGAGGCAGCTCTGCACATTCTGCCTTCTGAAATCAATGCATAAATAGATACCATTTTTTTTTCTTCCTCTCCTCTTTCCTCCCATCTGGGTTTTGATTTTAATCTAGGCAGCACTACTTATTGAAGAATTTATGAGACTTTAATATTAAAATGATTGCTGTTGAATAGTGTGATCTTTGATGCTCATTGTAATTTCCTGAAAACTCCTTGGACAAAAATCTTTGGATGATTGATGCATTTATGAAAACATATCTCAAGCTGCAAAATGTTTAGATATAGGTGTCATGCTTGCAATATAAAAAGGTAAATCTTACATAATTATTTTCTTGGTTAGAGTCAGGGTGAATACAGGCTAAGTACCTGACTCTGCCAGAGATGTGAGTATTTTGGAAGTAGCGCAGGACTGGGAGATTTTGCCAAAATGTTAATGAGTGGGACCTCAAGCCTCCAGGCTCTTTACAAATTTAAAGCAATTGCAATTAAAGCTGCTGCAGGAGTCTGCACAGACGGATCTTGCTCTACCACACTGTGGTGTTCAGATAGTCTGCATGGCTACAGTCACAGAAAGCTGTGTTTCTTTACGGGTCCCTCTGATATCATTCACCGTGCTGCTGATGGGGCTCTGCTGCATCCACAGCCTGCTCCACGTACTCATTAGCTGTCATTAGCGCCCCATGGGCACCCATTTGTGCAGAGAGCGCGCTGCACTGGGCACGGTGCCTGTGTACACACACAGACAGCAGAACCCAGCCCTTGCCGTGCAGACTGCGCGGCCCAAGCCCTGCTATGCACCTTGCCTCCCTGCAGAATTGCGCTGTTCGAACGGGGCTTGATGCAGGCTGTGTTTTTCAGCAGACTGCAGCTCATTGCAGGACAAAGAGCCTAAGCAAGACAAAGATCCAGAAAAGGGAAAGGTACCACAGGAGGAAACGCAGGGGTGAGCCCTGTTCCAGTGGGGAAGATAGAGGAGCGCTGTCACAGAGCCCTCTGGGTGACGCTTACAGCTCCCGACCCTCCCTGAGGGGCTCTGATGTGTTGGCTGCCACCATGTCTGTGCCCGGTCTGCAGCACACGTCTGGCTGACGGCAGGCTGTCACGCTTAGAAATGGGGTCTCCATTTCCAAATACCTGATCCCATGCCTAAAGCACAGTCAGTGTGTTTTAAAACAAGATGACAGCGGACGGACAGCAGAGCAGGGGGAATGTCCAGCAGCAGCATGAACTGTAATTAGATATGGGTAATTCCCTCCTGAGCAGTGATCTTTCTTGAGGAAACTGTCCCTTAACCATTTGCACTAACATGATTATTGACACCAGAAATCTAATAAGCACCACAACAGAAACTTACAGAGGCTTGCAGCCTGAATGCACAAACAAAACTCTTCAGTCTGTTTTATGATGATGGAGCGAGTAGCAGTACACTAATGCATTATGTGATTTACCTGCAGCTAAGCTGTAGCTTTTTTTCTCTACCTACACTTGGTAACAAACCTCAGAACACCAGTTGTACAAATTCTCATCCCTTCTCTTGGAGAGAACAAGACAAGATCTTGCCAGCCAGCCAGCATGGCTTTCCTTAAAACATGGGCCGGCAAGATTCATCCCTGGTCCTCAGACAGAGGTCTCAGGATGCTAAAGATTATTCTAAGGGACTCATACATATACTGTTAATTTTGTTGTGAACCTTATTTAAATATCAGGCACCAAAATGGAGCAAGAGTACAATATGGTGACGAGAAGCTGCTAAATTAATGTAGACTGTGATTAAGTTACAAAAGATGTACCTGTTATTAACCAATTTATGTGAGATAAATGCTTTCTAACCACCTGTGGGAATGGCAGGATGTGTGGGTCCAGCCACCTGGATGATAAAAGAAGATCAATACTAACATGACTATCCAGACAAATAATACTATAATGATTAAGTCACAGCAATTAGTCAAAACATAAAGGGTCTTGTACAGGTTATACAGAGGTATGTTATTTATGAGTGCAAGGAGTGGTAGCTCAGGCCAGTGAGAATGATATCTCGGGTCACAAAACTGCCTGTGTATGGATGATATGTGAATGTATGTTGGGCCTGGGAGCGTGAATGGGTGGGTTGGAACGTCACCCACAAGATTTGCATGGGAACATGACTGGAAACAGTCACAAGGTGAGTGTGGTGTGTTTGGAATAACATTTTTTGAAAAAACACCCTGTCTAACCTCTCGGTCCAGGCTCGTATCTGTAAACCTGTAAATAGAGAAAGGCTGGTTAAAGAAGGCTCAGTTCAGCTCTGCTCTTGCTGCGAACAAGAACTCTGTGTCTGTGCATCCCTGTCTGCATCTCCATGTGCGTCGTTCTTTATCGCCGCACCACCTGCAAAACAAGGGGATATTTTTAAGTTTTAGATCCTTCTGCATGACAAGAGACAGAAGATTCAGTAATACATTGATTAGAAGCGGAGTGCTTAGTTTATATTTAACTAATAATTAATAGCTGTATTATAGGTAAAAAACTAATAAATTATAACTAACTTCATCAATTATTTCTTAGTATAGATGTATCGTATATTAAATATTTCAAAAAATTGTAATGAATATGAAATAATTGTCTGAATATAAGCAACGCAAGAGCATCTGGTCATTGGAGCACTTATGGAGGATGATCCCCAGTGTTCCCCAGCAGTGATAAAATAAAGAATGGCTGGTAAACAGTATAATTGACTCTGCTGTTAATTTTATTTCTTTGTTTCATGGCTTTCATTTTTGTACACCTTTGAAATTAACAGTCAGGGATTTCCCTCAGAAGGAAAGCTTTTTGGTTTCTGATCTGCAAAAATGGGATTCAGACACCTTTTATTTTTCTTTGTGTTTGGCAGTTTTTCACCACAGACTCAACTGAACATTTGCTGAAAGAGAGAACTTCTGAGTAAGTAAAATACTTTCTTTATTTCTCCTGCAGGTATTGTCCTGAAACATCCCAGATTTGTTTGCTTAAATCTGTAATGAATTTAGTTCATCTGAGAATTATATGGAAAGTTCCCATCAAAAAGCCTACAGCTGAGAAATGTGTTAGATGTATGAGAGGGGTGAGAGTAGATGCTGTGTCCAAGAAAAGGTTAATGTGAGAATATTGGGGTGAGGGAGGAAGCTAAAGGAAATGCCTTGGGAACAGGGAAGAAACTGCTATGGAAACAATAAGAAGGTAATGGAAAAGTCAATTTTTCTCTAGTAGTGGCCACTACAGCACATCTAGCAGAGAAGGAGGAGGACTTTAAACATACTGTATTCCATTCCTGTATTGCTAAGCAACACACTCAGACTTCAACTGTTTTGGCTCATAAGGGAGAGAATCCAGAAAATGTGTTTGTTGTACAGGAGAAGGCGGTAGGTGATACAGATCTCATTAATGTAAAGAAAATGTATTACAAGCAGACACTATTTGCCAGATTTTCTGCTCGATACTTAGATGTATTGAAATGGAGCTTGGTGAGGAATATAGATATCAGCATCCCGGATTTCTTTTGTGCATGGCTTTATATCCAAATCCGGATTAGCTCTGCTTTGGGCCCAGCAACATCTCTCACCTGCAGGGGTACAAACTGGAACACAGGAGGTTCCACTTAAAGATGAGAAGAAACTTGTTCCCGGTGAGGGTGGCAGAGCCTGGCCCAGGCTGCCCAGGGGGTTGTGGAGTCTCCTTCTGTGCAGACATTCCAACCCGCCTGGACACCTTCCTGTGTAACCTCATCTGGGTGTTCCTGCTCCATGGGGGGATTGCACTGGATGAGCTTTCCAGGGCCCTTCCAACCCCTGACATTCTGGGATTCTGTGACAGTCAGAGTCCATCTGTCTCCCAGCCAAAAAAACGAGAATGTATAAAAAGATTATAAACTATAGATGCAGCGGTTGCCATGGCGTATCCTTTCTGCCCAGCCCGAGTCCATGTGCTGCAAGGAAGCGAAGGTGCTGCTCAGGGACTAACTAGGTTGAGATGCATCGTGTTATGCTTGTACTTGATCTTCTGTGGAGGATTTTTTCTGAGTTGTGCCAAATTTTCTGGGCTGCTTAATGTAGTTTTATCTCTTTCCATTACATAGAGTTGATCCTTCGTTAGGTCTCTTTGGAGTTCTCAGTCCTCTAACAACCAATAATGACTTTTTATGGGTCAGTGTGAGCAAGAGGGGGCTTAGCTTAATGCTTAATTACAACTGCAATTATTTTGTTGCAAAATCAACCTCTCCCCCCTCAACCTGTAAAAATCAATCTCTTTTGAAAAAGTTGGCCTTAAAATGCATAGAAGTTAAATTGTGTAAAGAGAGCAAATCTAGCAGAAGACGCTTTTCTGACTTAAGCCATGGCATGTTTATTTCAACTTCTGCATCTACTTTCAAAGATCCTGAATGCTGTGGTGACCAAACCATAAGCAACATGGCACAAGATTCTGCTATATAATTGGGCACTCCCCCAATTCATGGATATCAACAGTGAGAAGTGTTCAGTCAGAAATCAAAAGAAACCTGAAATTCCGGCAGCTTTTCCCACCAACCAACTCAATCAGAAGTGTGTAACCCACTCCTGAAGCTGCAGACACGTGAGACTTTGCCAGGACACAAGAGCTGCGACCTCCTTACTCACCCTAAACTGAGCCGATGTTTTTCTGACTCTTGCTTCTAACTTGGTCCTTTTGGGAGGTTTTGTCCCTCAGATTAGCTCAAATGGAATAATTCTATTTGTCACAGCTCCTCTGTGTGCACGGAGCCTCAATTTGTCACCGGACACCAACTCAGCTGAAATCTTGGCGTCCAGGAGTCGCTCAGTTATAGGCGCGATGCTCAGAGCTATTACCAGCAGCAGTTTACAGGGTAATACATAATAATGGAAATGAGGTTTTCTGCCAGGACAGCATGTACAGAGTGGTTTTATGGTAAAGAAAAAAAAAGTATTGGCTTTGACTTTAGGGGAGCTTTGTTTAATTTCTACATTTGTCACAGACACATCCAATTGTAGTTATGTCTAATCTCTGTTCCCAGAACAAATGCTTTCCATAAATAATATAATTAGCTACTCTTGTAATAGCATAATACTTTCTGTGACCTTTAAAGTGACTATGGATTTAAAATCACCTTTTCTTCTTCTTTATTTTGATTTTGTAATGAGAGCAAGAAGATGCAGTACCTTTGCTAGTCCCTGGGAGTCACAGTTCTAATACTTATTGCGGCTGTAGGAGCATCATCAGCTGGATGTTGGGAAGACGGTGTTGGCTGGGAGCATTCCCTGAGAAATTGTTCTGAAAAAAAATGCTGCTTCTGCAAAATGTAAAATTTCTGCATACGCAAGCATTTTTTCTTCCATCAAAAGCTTAAATTCTGCTAAATGTTGCAGATTTTTGACAAGATTTTTGATTTTTAAGTTTGGGTTGGTTTTGATCTGAAACTGATTTCTTTTCAACTCTACTATTGAACGGCTTCAAAGCAAACCATCCAACTACTTTCCTTAAGAGCAGCTTCAGCTGAAGTAGCATCTGAATGTTGATAGATCTGAATGTAACAGATATTCAGTTCACAGAATCACAGAATCGACTGGGTTGGAAAAGACCTCAGAGATCATCAAGTCCAACCCTTGGTCCAACTCCAGTCCATTGACTAGATCATGGCACTAAGTGCCATGTCCAATCTCAGTTGAAAAACCTCCAGGGACAGTGAGTCCAGCACCTCCCTGGGCAGGCCAACGAGTCAGTTACCTGACTCTTGTGAGCAGATGCGGTTGAAAATGTTTCTGACTGTTTCTCCACTGAATGATGCATTCTATGGAGCTATACCAATATCAGCAAATAGTTCTGATGTGAAAATTGTAAACACTTTTTTTTTTTTAAATATATTTTTTCATTATGTTATTATGCTTGTTTTCAAAATCTCAACCATTAAGTATTTTGTATTATCAAAATGTTCTTGTCCTGCAGTAATTTTCAGCTTCTCAGTTTGAATAGGGATTTGAATATCTTCAGCGCTGAATTTTGGCATGGTGAGACTTGACAATTCTAGTTAAAGTAAGTTAGGAAGCTAATGAGTTTACCATAGACTATAGCATAGAAAGATATTACTCCTGTTTTAAGAAAGGTGAAATGAAATGTATTAATTTCAGTGTTTTGGTCACTATGACCTGCAAAGCTTTGACTATAGCAAAGAGTTAAATGCAGCAATCCTGAATGCACATGTACTTTTTTGCTGAAAGACTGTAATCCTTTTCTGGAGGCTTTAGCAGACTGAGGTAGAAGTTCTGACTCTTGTCTCTTCCGTGGCCAAATGGCTGTTTGAGCAATGGGTCATAGTGTGAAAACAGTTAATCCTGGCTGGTTTGCATGATCGCTAGAGAAACCACAGTGTTTGTGAAGCGCATTTGATGACTTTTAGCAACAGTACTGAGAAACTTTATTTATGTAGTAATAAAACTTCCTGGCATGGATAATACAGTAACTAATGATGACTGTGCATTCTAAGGGATAAAGACTAAATACTGGAGGTTACATGTCACAAATGTTGTTTTTCTGTGGAAAACATGGCTACAGCTACAGTCATTCAGTACAACCCATTGAAGTTGTGGGAACACCTGAAATGCCAGATGGCTCTGCTTATTTCCATGTAGAGTGTTTAAACATTTAAATTATCTTCTAGGATGTTCTTTTAATATTTAAATTAAAACTGTTATACTTCAGATAATATATTTGATTTCATGTGAAAATTCTGCTTCCGCTGTCCAACAGTTGAATCTAAAATCTTCAGCTATATAACTTGAGTGAAAGGACCTGATTTGAAAGACTCTTTAGGCATTTAGATCCATAGAAATAAGTGCATCACTGAAATCAATAGGGATGAGAACTTTAAATGTATTATTTATTTTGTAGTAAGCAGAAAAGTGAGTCTGTTAGTAGGCTTACATTTGCAAGACTCCAGGGTTCATATTCAAGGTGATTGTCTTTTTTAAAAATTTTTGGAAACAACTCTGTTAAATACAAAAAATAATACACATAGGTCAGTGTCTTTAAGAGTAACTCAAGTACAGCCAAACCAACATTCTGCTCTTAACAGATATCTGTGTTCCCCTCACCTTCCCTCAGCAGAAGCCTGAGCAGATGGATGAGCTTTATGCTGTGCCCTGAGGGTGAACCAGCTTTGGGATGTGCCTTGGGCCATGGTGCAGAGTGACTTGATTTAAGGGTCCTTCTCTGAAATTGCTTCTCACCAATCCCTGTTCCCAGCCAGGATTTGCTGCCGTTGATCCTGGAGACGGGGCTGGTGCAGGTCACTCGCGGTGGGTGTTGGGCTATTAATGATCTGGGTTATGTCCCTCCAATAGTGAAAAGCCGATGTGGTTTTTGTGATGTTATATCCCTGAAGCACGGCAGGTGACGATTATAAATTTAGCAGCGAAACAAGCAACAAACACTCTGCCAAAGTCGAGTTTTTGGTGTCGTATACAGTGACCTTTAAAAAAGCTGTCAGTCCAATTTTTTGCAATGCTTCCCAAGATATGGCTGCACATTTTTGTTTATAGGGTCTCTAATTCCTTAGGGGCAGATTTTATACTAAAGGAAGCAGAACATAGAAACCTTGTAACACAATTACTGAATTACCACGCAAAACATACATCACGTGTACAGTCCAGTTTTAGGTATGTTAAATTTATTTGTCAGACCTAAAGGTGAAGCATAGGGAAATTTTCCCAGGATAGAAGCCAGAAAGGTACATAGAGGTCTCCTTCAGTGCTGGATCTTTCCTAAGAATTTCTGGTGGAGATGTTAATTTCCTTTTTCATGTTTAATGGCATTTGTTCAGGTTTCTGGTGCTGGAAGCTATGGCAGAAATCCTTGATCCCATTTGTGATCACAGTAACCCGTGGCAGAGGGCCCAATAAGGCATTAAGTCGCTGCCAGGACTCTCTGTTATCTGAACAGTTGTATAGTTTCATCTCATTCAAGATGCAATATCTAGGAAAGATTTTACTAAGTATTGCCAGGACAGGCAGTTTTATTTGTTTTGTAGAAAGGGGACGGATAGAAGGGTTTGGGGAGGGCCTAAGCCAAGTGTTAGGATTACAGTTTCTGGAAGGCTAAGGAGGAACAGAGAGGGTTCTTCTGTGCTGCGGGTTTTCCTATGGTGTTAGGACATGACCAGCCAGCTGCCTTCCCAGTTACTGCTGCTAGACTGACCTTTTGGGGTTCTCTGTAGCAGAGAAGATGACTTCCTCAAGAAAGCATAAATGAACCTGCAGATATACATGTGCCAAAAGCAAAGTGTGATACCTCTGAAAGAGAGCAATCCATGGGCAAACCCCTCTCTCCCTGTCGAAACGCTGAGTTACGTGGGGTTATACATTGAAGTCTCTAAGAGGGTGGCTCTTTCAAATAAGGTTTGTAATACCTGACCTTATGCCTTACAGATCTGCTGGCCTCCAGGACGGAAGTTCAGGGGGACACAGGTGTCCTGCAGACATACATGTTACTGTGTACACTAAGGACTGCATGTCTCAATGATTTTGGTAGGAAAAGTGGTGCCGGTAGCACAGGGTCTGTGGTTGTGTGCGCTGAGGAACAGCTGCCTCAGATCTGCTTTTGGCTGCAGCTGCCTGGCTGTCCAGGGGCCAGACACTGGGGGGACTTGGGTTTACTTCGTGTTTGGGAGGAAGCCTGTCAGAGGTACATTTCTGTATAGCCTTAATAACCTTTTACTTTTCAGATAAGCAAGCGAGTTATTTCTGGCAGAAAATAAGGGGATCTTTAAAATTTTGAAGAGATACTATATCTAGTATGTTTTTGTTTGGTGGTGGTGGTGGAAATGCCTGTTGGGAGAAGCTTTGGCAAAGGAAACATGATGTTTCCATGTATTGCAGATAGACCACCTATTTATTGTGACACCGTGGTCAAAGTAGACTGCCGTACCCACTCTTCCCTTGGAAAGCAAAAGTAATTGTTTAATTGACTCTGCTGAGAATAAGATCAGGCTTCTGTAAATCACCAGTTCTCTGTGATATACATCCTGTGGTTCCTTCATGAACCGGACACATTCCTGAGGTATGGATTCGTGCTGGCTGTGTGGAGAGCTGTCACTGGTGGGTCAGTACAGGCTTCCCTGGAGAGAGCAGGGGGACACACTTCGGAGGAGCTTCCTCCTGATGTACAAAATGTCGGGAAGGGAGAATAATCCAGATCGGAGGAGCAGCTGGCATGTCCTGTTCTCTGTCATGGAATGAAGAGCAGGGAGGGACCAGGTAGTGTCCAACTTCTGCAAAGGCAAATGATGATGTTCTGCCTCTAAATTAGCCTGGTTTGCAAGGTACCACTCAATTCTTATTAAAATGTCTGCATTTAACTGAAACAGCATGACCATTGTGGTATATCAGCTATTACCTCAAGCCTAGCTAGCAGCAAGTTAGTGATGAAAGTAGTGTGGGTTACGTAAGATCTCATTTGTAAAATGTCGTTTAAATACGTTCAAAAGAAATCAAGCATCGATATGGTTTGTTGCTTTGTTTTTTTAAATGAAATTGGCAGGTCACATCTGTACTTTGTTAGGTGCCATGACTTAGTTATCATATAATGACATTTATCATGACAGCAAATGTCTTGGGTAGGGGAGTGGAGTAAATCTGTAGCAAAACTAAGTGTCATATTTGTGTTTACAATTGGAGGCTGCTATGAGTTTTTATGAACCACCTCAGGAGCAGCAGCTGCAGCTTCTGTGGGAGGATATTTGCTCTGATATTAAGGGGATGGCAAGTCGAGGAGAACAATGAGCTCATATTTGGCTAGGATTTACCAGGCTCTATTACAGTATGATATATATTAAATAGACCCCACCTGCTGATAGAATTTTGTCCCTCTAGTAATAGAAAGGAGCCCACTTAATGCCTGTATTTATGGTCATTGCTCCATCTACATATGCCATGTGGAAAAAAAGCAGCTCTGATAATACATGTACATATTAAGGATCTAATTTAAATTCTTCAACTGGTTGCAATGGAAAAGGCTTTTGGTGAAGCTGCTGTGGCTTTTCTTTGCTGCTTTTCATTGTCACACAAGTCTAAGACACTTAGACGTATTCTGGGTTAATTACAGCCAGAGCGCTACCATCTCCTGGTAGGCTTACAAAGCCTGTGAAAGCTCTGGTGAGGATATCCCTGCAAAAAAAGGACCATTTCTCAATAGCAGAAGCTTAAATTCTGCTTTCATCATTTTTTTCCCAGTCCTAACAGTAGAACCAGGTCTTGAGAATTTTAAAGCTTTCTGTTGTGAAGCATCTGAAGTTGGGTAGCCTGTTTGTCTGGAAGGTGAAAAAGTCCAAGGCTCTTTAAATGCCACTGCATTGCCATTTTATTTCTTATTCATTCAGTGAATGTATCAAATAGCTACAGGCATCCATCTGTCATTTTGAGGCCTGACCCATCAATTCGAACACGCAGCTGCACAAAGGGACGGCCTCTCGGAATACTCACCGCCATCCCCAGCGTCCTCAGCAGTCAGGAAAATAAAAATAAAGGCTGATGTATGAGTTACACACACCAGCAGCTCTTCAGGTTCTTTCCTCTGGGTTTTGTGATGACGTTTTACCCTCTCCTTTCTCTAAGGGAGGTAAGAAACAACTGACGAGTGTCTCCCAGGGCATTCAGTGCAATGAAGCTTTTGATGAATTCACAGATGCTTTATAGCCTTTGAACTTAAAGTGCTTCGCTGTCTGTGCCCCAGCTTCTCTGTGCACAGTACCCAGGGGTTCCAGCTTGGCCGTGTACCTGACCTCAAGTCTAGACACTGGCTCTGGCAGAGTTTCGCAGCTGTTGTCAGATGTTGTGTTCGATTTGGAGTCTGGAAAGAAGTGAGGTGGCCAGACTTTTCCAGTGTTGTTCAGAAGCTGCATATTTTTTTAAATTTATTTTCAAATCAGTGAAAAACACCCTGATGGGTCTCTGTCTCAGACAATTGTTTAGTTAACCCGGGAGAGTTCAATCCATTTGCATTTTTTCCCTCACGTAGTTTTGTCACAGCAATGCTTTTAACCGAGGCTCTCAAGACTTTTTTGCATTCAAAATGAGCAGAGTTCAGGGGAGAAGCCTTTAGTGTCACATTTGCGCAATCTATTTAGGATATATTTTTTCCTCAGGGCTCAAGATACAAAGTTAAAGGTACAGTCCTTTCAGTCTGTCTCCCTCTTTCCCTCCTGTTTATGTGTGGTGCAAGCGCAGATGAGAATAGCTCCACTTATATCTGCCAACAGTTAAAATCTTCTAGCTATAGAATGATTCATCCAGATTTCAGTCTTGTTGAGCTCATTCTAGGGCACTGGAGAAATGTATGAACTGCAGACAAGGATACAATTTAATGTGCTTTTTAAGTGCATATTCACAGTTAAAATTGACTTTGTGATTCTCCTTGCCTTTCTAATCTTTGCCTAAAGAAATAGGTTTGCAAATACATACAGTCTAACCAATATCTCTGTTTAAATCTGAAAGCCTATTTTAGGGACAACCTTTTCCAGTTGCTTGGTCTTGTTACCCAGAATCATGGCTCTTACAGAGTACCCTATTATTTATGACAACAAGCAGGATGATGATCAGCATAAAAACCGTAGAACCAATACAAATGCCTCTTACCAAATGCATGCTGAATATATCCCGAGGCATTAAAGAAGTCAAGTGGATCAAGAAGTAACTACTACTTTGCAGACATCTGGTAAAAGCACAGATTGATTCTGAATGTCTCCCAGCAATGTAGTGCTGGAGATAAAGAAATAACTACTGTTGTGAAAACATCTGCTAATTTTATGTTCACTGGGAAATTCACACTACAAAAAAACGTTGCTCCCTCATTTGCGGTTACCTGGATTTCTTTTTAATTAGGGCTAGATGGTGCAAGGTGGATAATAGCAAAATTGCTTCAGATTGACACAGTTGTGAAACATATTGAGCTGATTTTGTTTAGGATGAGAACCAGTGTGAAATGTCTGACTGTGCTTCCTGATGGCAGCCCAGGGAGGGTCTGTAACTCATTCTCCCCTTCGTCATGCCGTTCCGTTTGCTCAGTGAACAGCCTGTTAATGCAATGGTAGGTCCGGCTGCATTAGCAGGAGCAGAGTCCCTGACTCTCCTGCTGTTCTCATCTTCAAAGATGAGGGTGAACATTTTAGCAATAGATGGATGGTCCAGGGTGTGGAAGCTTTCCAAAGAGATGGCTCTGCCAGTGGTTGGAGCCCTGTCCTCAAGCATGGAGAAAGAGGTCACCCATGGGGGGGACTGCTCTCCTGTGCTCTTAACTCCCTTTCCCCAAATTCATCATTCTTCCTTAGGCAGCTCCTCTGTAAGTTCTGCATTGTGGCTCCTCCTAAACTTCATTGAGCAGAAAAAGACAAATTATGCTGCTTGTCCTTAGGATGAAATATAAATGCAGAACAACTCAGTCCTGAGTGTGTCTTCACTGGGGGTTTGTGCACCTTGGATGTGCTTTGGCCTGTGCACACCTGGGGCTCGTTGTGCACACCTGGGGCTCGTTGTGCACACCTGGGGCTCGTTGTGCACACCTGGGGCTCGTTGTGCACACCTGGGGCTTGTTGTGGGTGCTGAGGAACCGAGCTGGTTCAGCTGCTGAGGGCTCTGTCCTCTGCCATTTCTGCTTTGTTCTCAGAGGTGAAGGGAGCATGGAGCCCATCGTTTCTTGTGCTTCCTTCAGTGGGCCTACTCAGCAGGACAGGATCTCCCACTTTTTGTTGAAGGCTGCGACTTAGCAGAGGATACAGGAATACTAAAGCATCTGGAGAGAGCAGAGAAGTTAAGGTTTGTACTGCTGGATGGTGGGACCTTCTGTGAATAACAATGCATTCACGAAAGATTTGAGGTTTTCAGTGGGGAACTGCTTTTTTTGTTTCAAATGGAAGTTAGCTTTCGGCTAATATAGATTTATCCACTTTGGGATACAAAATCCTGCTTTCTGCTCTGTGCTATTTCTCCTGAATGCCACAGGAGGCTTTATTTTTCCATGACAGTTAGCTAAAGGGCGTGTTTATTTGACAGCTCCTTCATCAGTGAAAAAGTAGAAAAGACATTAATCTAAGGTTATATGCAGCATAGTAGCACCATGGAGCTCGACTAAGTACTTCAGAAAACAAGAGCAAAAGCTTCTTTCAGTGCTGTGGGGTTAACTGGGAAATCAGACTTCTGTAAGTCAGTTCTAATGTATGATCTGTGTATGGAGAGAACAGCTTTTCAGGAATAAATTTGGTGTAAGTGGTAGGGGGTGGGTAGGAGAAGGATGGAAAAACCCCAGATGTGAAAGAGGTGTGAGAAGTCAGGGGTGTTCTCAGATCACACAAGGTTAGCTCCCACTGCTGGCAGCAACACCATTGCAAGTCCTGCCCCCAGGATGCTGCCTAATTAGCTCAGCCTGGATTTTTAAATTATTTATATTGTAGCATCGTGTAGAGGCCTGGGTCAGGGAATTATGCACACACCATTCGAAGGCAGTCCTTGCACTGAGGATCTTTACAGAGAAGGGAAACTACATTGGTATTTTTTATGTGTGCGATTTGTTATTGGCCCTGTGGGACTTTTCACGGTCTCGGTGGGACGTTGTATGAATACGTGGTAAAATCTGTGCCTTGAAGGGACAGCGGTCTTTGAGTGAGCGAAATACATATGTACCTGCTGTAGTTAAACAGGTGAACAGCCCCTGGAAGTGAAAAAAAATGTATGTCTAAGTGTAGGTAGGTGGCTTATGCTACTGTGAAACAGGAAAATAAGCAATGTGAAGGCAGGGGGTGAGAGCAGAGGATTGTGAACCTCCTGTGTACAATAGCACAGGGCACAGCCCTAAGTACCAGGAATGAAATCCTGTCTCCTCTGGGAGTTTTGTAGTTCTGTTATTACTTCAGTTGAGTCAAGGTTTCCCAAGTCTTTGTTCCCTTTTTATAGCCTTTTATTATGATCCTGAACAACTGAAAAGGTTTGGGCTTCTGTGGATAAATCATTTTCAAGCATTGACTTTTCTTGACAGTTTTAAATGTCAATCTGTTCTTAGCTGGTGGATTAGTGAGGCTTATTATAGACTATGTTAATGTAGTCTGCATATGCAGATCTGCATTTGTAAGTACCATGGAAACATGTGTTAACGGTTTTACATAACGACAGGTAAAACACTCATCAATGTTTCAGCTGTCGATGAGAGGAATCTGAAAGCCTGTCCTCAAATTCCTTGCTGGGCTGGCAGAGCTCTCCTGCTTTGCCAGGTGATCAAGAAAGACCTTTCCTTGTGGACAGGTAAATTGTCACCACAGCCAGGGGGCATTCTGTGTGTAGTGTTGCCAAGTTCTGCCTAAGGTGAGGCCAATCTCATTTGATTTCCATTAAAATGCAGTATTTGGGGTTTTATTAATTCTTGTCTGCACCCAAGGCTGATGCTACTACAAGAAACTGCTTTAGTGTTTAAAAAAAACCCAAACCCACAACAGAACCTGATCCCCAGACTTTAATTACATGGGACGCTACAAATGAAGCTTGAGCAAAAGAAATCTGTGCTAGTTATGGGGAAAAAATGGCGCAAAGTGATAAATCCTTTAGTGACATATATTTTTTTTTTTAAAATGGATTCTTTTGTCAGAGTTATTTTTACACCAGGAAGAAACTGTGCCTTTTACAGATGATGAGCTTGTACTATTCTTTGTAAGGCAGTATTTCTGGTATTCACAAGAAAGCAGACTAAACGGAAAATGTGAGTTAGTAGTTTCTGCAAGTTAAAGTGGAACAATCCCTTTTAATACTTGATTAGATTAAGTGGAACCTTTACAATTTGGAATGCTTATTTGCAATATGTATGAGGTGGAAAATGTATCTCAATTCATATTTATATGTTTGCATTGTGTATTTGTCTCATAGGGCATACAAATCAATATATATTCATTTTGGAAAATAAAAAGACTGTCAGGCAAATAAACTGGGTGCCGAGGCCTCTCTTGCACATTATTTGGAATAGTAAAGTTTCGCATTGTTAGGTGAGTGCAATAAAGGGCTGCGTATCTATTGCTGATGGAGGAGCCAGAGAAGAATCCAGATTTCACTCCTGTGTCTCTGAGATAACAGGCCTGAAATGCAGAAATATTTGTTTAAGTTTAAATGCATAAAGAGAACAAATCTGAGTAATGCAGTGCATGTGTTTATGTGTGGGGTTTTATGTTTGTTTTTTTGTGTTGTTTTTCCATAGTCACGTTGACAATGACATTCTTCCTTGCAGGCTGGAGTTAAAGGAAAAATATTCGTGCTCACAGGCTCTGTTTTGGATGGGATGGGAAGCTGAAATTTGCGCCACTTTGTGTGTGACAGTGCCAAGGAATGAGTCATTTTGGTGTAACACCGAACAGCTAATTCCAATAAGGCACATTATTACCTTTTAAAGTCACTCCCTGTGCTCCACTTGAGGATTCCAGCATTGTTTTTTCTGCTGCCGTAGGAGTTTGTGTTAGAGTTTTAAGGAAACAATCCCCATGGATTGGACTGAGAGTGCAGACGGATTAAGAGCAGCCCTGAGGAGGAGGACTTGGCTACATTGGTTGATGAGAAGCTCAATGCCAGCCAGCAATGTTCACTTTAAATAAGTCCAATAATAGTTGTTCTGTCTGTTTAGACCCTGCCCTGCACCTTGCAGTAGGTATTAACAAAGTGAAGATATTGAAGCCAGTACCTTGTTTTCTTCATGTTGTAAAAATGTGGTACTTGGGGGTTGGGTGAGGGCCTGGTTTGTTTTTAATAAAAGGCTTGAATTATTTCTCCAACTTTGGCTTCACATTAGGGCAGCATCTATGTGTTAAACACCTTTGGCTTGCCCTTACAAGACAGAAAGATGCAATGGGAAAAAATGACATGTTTGAAGTACTGTAGGGTCAAACATTTCTGTGGCAGCAGAAAGTGGAGCCAAGTGTCCTCACAGAGGCCCTGAGTGACACCAGTTCCACAGGGTCGTGTGGGGCTCTGCATGGGACTACTGAGCCTTGTACTTTCTTGTCAAGGACGGGTAGCAGAGGAAGCCAGACACACAGTGTTGCTGTGCTCGGGTGGTTACACAACCGCTCCCGGACACCCTGCAGCTCTGTCAGCGTGGCCTTGTGCCAGAGATGGTGCTCTGCAGGTCAAAGAGGCCAAGCAATGGATCTTGGATGCTACGATGCTTAGCAGGAGTTTGACTGTTCAGATGTGCTCTTTCAAATATGATCATCAGCTCAAAGCAGTGAGCAGGTCTCTGGAGTTCAGTGGTGCTGAGTCCTGCTCTCTTTTAAATGAAGTTTCCACTATGCATTACTTCTGGTGTCAGGACTGTGCTGGTAACAGTATCTGGCTGCAGGTTCAGTCACTGCTGCCCTCACTGCTAGGGACAACATCCTCCATTCCTACCGAGACTGAACTGATCGAACGTTATCGTCCTTGATTGATCTGCTAGTATGCAGTTTGTTTTGATGTTTCTTTTTATGACAGTCACTTCCAACAGTGTTACTCTAGTGCTAATGATGCATCCTTGTGCCTACATGGTGCCAGTGGAGCAGCACGTTGAATGCAAACCTTTAGAAAATACGTCTTTGTAGCCATCTAACCTTTGTATTCACCACCTAACAGTACACAAATGGACCTGGGGTTGGGTGGTGCTATGTCATGAGATGCAGCACTAAACACATAAGGTGTATGAAGTGAGTAGATGAGCTGGGAAAATAGCAGCTGAATTTAACCTGCCAAATTAGTTTAGTGGGGGGAGACTGTAAAGCATTTCTCATAGATTGAAATTAATTGCTGTAGGTTGTGATGCTCATGACCTTTAGATTTTTTTGGTAGTAAAGCATAACCTGTTCTCCTGAGAAGAAAATCCCCATCACAAAAGGCACCTCTTACATTATTCAGTCCTTTGGTGTGTGTGGCTAAGTCATTTTATTTGGAAGAGTTGGTATGATTTCAGCATGAGGATGTCCTCTGCTTTAATTCAATCTCCCTGACCTAAGTTCAAACCCATCACACGTTGTAGCAACTGCAAATAATTCCCTTGTAAAGATTGTCAGAAGTGAAATGAGGTTAAGTCAAAACCCCACAGCTCTCCAGGATGCATGACTAGCGCATATGAAGGGGTGATTGGCAATTGCTGGTCAAAGTGTCAGTTTTAAATTGTCCTTGGAAGAGTTGTCATCCTTAGAGGTTCAGCTCAATGACAAGGAAATTAGAGAAGTGCCTATAAAAGCTGATCTTAACTTGAAAATGCCCAATGAGAAAGTAAAAGTTTGAGAAGATAATTTAAGAAAGGCAAGAAATCTAACTTTCCACACAATTGTTAATGGCTAATACTACAAGCTACTTCCACACTGATTTTTATCTTCTGACTTAGCCTTACTGCATCAAATTTTAAAAACAGTACTCAAGGACTAGGCGTGTTTGTGACATAGGATTTTCAAAGCATAGGAAAGACTGAACGACTAAGTCTGTGTAGCCACCAGTAGGACTTGGATCTTCAGCCTGACTGGATGTTAGGGCTTGTCAGAGGAAAGCAGGTTCTGAGCTTGTGCCTTTGAGATCCCAAAATGCTTGTGAGATAAAAGGTCAATCATCTCTGAGCCTGTACAGTCTTTTTGTAAAAGCATTTTTTTGGTGTGGAGTTGGTGGGTTTTTAGAATGAGATGCATTCAGTGTTTCATTGGAATGTAGATTTTATGTTTCGGTAGAGTTTTGATATTTGGTGGGTTAAAATAAGGTGTCTTTACATTAGCAAACATGCAGTCAATATGGAGGAATTGTGTATTCCAAGTGGAGATCTTAACGGGACTTTGCATAGGTGATGTTCTTACTCTGAGCAGACTTACAACTGATGCATTTACATTAAACAGCTTCTTCCTGGCTTTTAGTCAAAGGTGAATATTTACAAATCTAAATCCTGCCTGTATTAGGAAGGGGCGAAAGTGCATCTGTGTAATTGTATCACTAGAGTTGCACTGGTGCTGTTTCTTTGAAGTTGTCACCTTTCTTGCCTTGTTTTTGCTAAATGTCATCTCCCACCTGATCTCCAGAACTGCAGAAGACAACCAGACACAATGAGTTATCAGCGAGCTGGATTTCAGCAACCACTAAGAGATG
>NC_138665.1:3887191-3922189 GCF_964273445.1 Streptopelia decaocto
GTAGATTAAGAGCTATAGGACACAGGCGTTTTGCTCATGTTGAGTTACTTAGTTAAACATGTTTCTTGCACGAGTAACGGGTTGAAGCTGGGAGAGTACGATCCAAGCAGCAAGCGGACATCAAGTTGAGGCAGAGGCTGAATGCATTAGCAAATTAAGACCCATGCTTTGCAAATTTCTGTTGGATTTTGCCGTATAAGGAAATGCAGTAAATTGCCCCAGAACTAATTCCTTGTAATTAGAACCCAAGCAAAGTATTGCTGAGTGTCCTGTAGGTTACAAATATGCAGTACTTAGAGCCTAACGTTGCATCCAGTTTTCAAGCTGAATGATGGAAAAGGCTGCAGATCTTGCTTATTGATTCAATGTGAGTTTATAGGGCTGTCATGGATCTTTCTGGCTTTGAGATCATCTGCATTAGCTGAAGAATCTATGTTGGAGAAGAACCAATTTCTCAGTTTCCAGTGCCACAGAATTGGGCTCCACCCTCCCATTATGTTAGACTGTCTAGAAGTGTCCTGGATTACTGCTATTATTTTGGTTAGAAAAGCAACACTCCTTTTCACCCCCAATTGCTCTCATAGATTATACTAGGAAATGTCTGTCAAGTAATAGGAAGGAATGTGTCCTTGGAAATGGCTGGAACTGTTAAAAACAACCCGCTCCTCCTGAATTGCAGCATACTTCTCCAGGCCTTGCAGTTGGGATGTTGAGCTGCGTAAACAGGAGAGAGGGATTTTTACTACTTCATTAGTTAAGGTAATATTTGTGGAAAATCGTAAGCCCATAGTAACTTACTCCAAAGAGTTCTAACAGAGCCCTTCCTTAAGAGAGATTTTAATGACTGATGGTAATTCCTGAGTAAAACTTCATCTAGTGCTTGATGATGGAAGTCAGGACGCTTCCTCTCTTTGAGGGTTTGCTCAGTAGTGCAGCAGTTTTACTTGCCTTAAAGCAGACATACTGAACTAATCCCCAAAGATTTTCCTGAATGAATCAGGAGCCGCTCTGAGAATGAAGAGCGCTGAGCTATCTGTCCTGGGTATTGGCTGCTGTAAATCCTTCAACTTGTGACCGTCTATATGGTTTCTGTTTTTCATTGACTTTCCAACAGAACACTTCTTGGTGAAAGCTTTTTATCACCAAAGTGTCTTTTAAACATATATGAATGGTTATCTATATAAAAATGAATGGCAGTCTTAAACATAATCACGTACCTGAGAATATCTGCTTGTAAGCCTTTTATTGCTGACAGTAGGAAAGACAAAGGGCTTTCCTATCACCAAAAAAATAATAATTTTGTATTCAGTATGTGTGTGAATGAGGATCACTTCATATCCTCATTCATTTCTCCACTCGGATAATTGAAGACAGCATGAATTGGCCAGACTGTTAGAAAAGGTGGGGGAATTACAAGCTATTGCTAAAACTGCACTGCCTTGGGTGACAAAACCTGCCGAAGTAGCTGTGCAGTGCTGTAGAGGGAACTAAATCCCTTGCCATGGTTTCGCTCCCTAGGGCCGCCCGGACGAAGGGCCATGCTTCTGGTTTCTGCAGTGTAAAACAATGGCCGGATTTATCCAGAACACTTGTCATTTGTCAGCTCTGAGCTCTGTTATGAAAATCGTTGTTCTCTACCTAAGCCTACAACTTCTTTCTGTGAAATTAGTAAAGCATCCTCACTGATGCGACAGCTGATAATATGTGAAATAGGTAGTGGGATCCTGAAACTCTTGGGGGAAGGAGTATTCCTCCACTAGAGAAACTTTATTTAGGTGTCTGTAGTTACTCAAATTTTGTTCTTAGGATTGCAGCAAAAGGCAGCATTGCTCTTTTTGAGTGCAAGTGATGTAGATCCTAACTAAACAGCAAGCTAACATGAAACAAACCTTCCCTGCATGACTGCATGCAACTGATGAGAGAGGCAGCCTTGATTTCCCTGAATTAATCTCAAAGATGGAATAAAAATGTATGAGGAGCTACTCTAAGCATGAGCAAATGCATCAGTGAAATGATTTCATTATGGAAAAACAGACTTGCATTTCATGCTCTTGCTTTACAGAAATGAAAAGGCAGTTCTTGTGCAGCTGTGTATTTACTTTCGAAACAAACCAGATCCCATTCAGTCTCAGTCTTCCTGTAATCCTCTCTTGCTGATTCAGGTTGACCTTTTGCACCAAAATTTAAAAGCGTAATGTAACTCGTCTCTGTGGACACAGATATAGCCCAGAATGATGATAAGGTACTTGTAAATAATAGCATAGTTTACATGCAGTTGTACATAAGAGATATAAGGTCACAGCAGCATCTGAGTTCAGTTCTTGGTGCAGAGGATGGCTGCACTTTTTCACACGTCAGACAAATACAGCACTGGGAGGTGATTTTTCAGGTTGCTTCATTTTTTTGTTGTTGTTTTCATTCCCCAAAATAAAAAGATTTTGAAACAACATAACTAACTAGACAGTAAGTAAATTTTGAGTGGATCATAGTATGTCTGGGTTTCTAAGGGCAGGTGACCAGAAGCTGTGTTCGCAAAGTGCTGCACGGAGCTCTTTGAGTAGGTGTCTACAATACATCTAAACGCTCCTGATCTCTTTTGATTCCAAGTAATGACTCACACTGATGTCAGGGCTAAACAGATACAAAAATGTTTTCAAGCCTGTGGGGCTATGGGAGGGTTTTAGCATCTTTTACTCATGTTTTTGACAACTCTGACAATTGCTTACGCCTCTTTCATAACTGTGTTTGTTAGCTGGAGCACAGCACTGCAGTAATACTCTTGTTGATCATAGACCACCACCAGAGCCATTCAGCTTTAGAGATTTGGCTGATGTAATGTTTCTGCACTCTTCAAATCTGAAGTGTAATATTGGACTCTAAACCTGGAACTCCTATTCTTTGAATGCCATGCATCTCTGGATGTGTAAATGAAAAGATTGCTGCCGGAGCTGATTAATATCTTTCCATCTGTTTACTTTTTCCTGAAAGAATACACTGATTTTTTTTTCTGCATCAAACATTTTGGTTTCATTTTTATTAAAGCAGGAGTAAATAAATACTCTTTGCCAACATTAATCTGAATCTTAGGCTCCTGTGTTGCCTTATGTAAGTGTACTTCATGTGCCTTATATCCTTTCTACCACTAGAGCTAGCTGGTGTGGCCAGATGAGCCTGGTGAATGGCCAGAATGATGCCTCTCTGGTTGTGCTGCCATGGAGCGTTGGAGGAATGTGTGGGCTTGTGTCAGCAGTGACATAGCACGTAGTGAGCCAAGGAACAAACCAGACCTGCAACAACTACTGAATGGATGTGCGAGGAATCTCTCAGCCTGTGAAAAGTGGCTGAACTTTTTTAGTTTGTGGGGTGTTTCTTTCTGTCTCCCTCTTTCATTCCAGTAACTAATATTAGAGCACTGTGGTGTGCATGTGAATTTTTGGGGAGGTTATTTAGTTAACACAATATTTGCGTTTGACTTGTTGTATTTAATGACTTCTAGCTGTAGGAGTTGGCTGCTGACTCTGTGCAACTTATTTTGATACTGTTTTCCTCCGTGCTTAATGTTCATTACTCAGTTGAGGTATTGACCAGTCCAGCAAGAGAACTGTGGTTCAGCAGTGTCCTCAGCTATTGCTGGGAGTCGTGTTCTGCTTGTTCTTTCCTGCTTTTCCTGGGACTCATCCAGACTAACTCTGCAAACTGAATGTAAGGGATGTGCATGAAGTACTTTGGATTAGCATAAAACCAATTAAGATAAACAGAGGAGTCTGGTGAGGATCCAAGCAATACTGCTGGCACTGGGCAACAGGAAATACCTTCTTGTTCAAACACATAAAATGGGATCTGGAGATCAAATATGAACAGAAATGACAATTATCTTTAACTGATAATTGATCTATAGGTGTTATGAGAAGAAGCGTAGGAATTTCTTACGGCAGACAGAATTGGCCTGTGCAATGGATTATGAACTGTGGTCTTCTTCAGAAGCTATGTCACTTAATGGAAGTAATTTACCCCTTGGCATGATGTTGAAGGAATCCTCAGTTGTGCTGAATTAAGATGTTTTCACATCTGGTGGTGGGACAGAAAGGTAGTGGACCAATTGTATAAAAGCTTTTTAGGTATAGCCTTCATTACAATTGTACCCTGGATGACACTTCTGAATTTGGGAGGGGAAAAAAGTATGAGAGAATATATTACAAAAGCAAATGCTTGCTGTAAGCATGAAGTATTTCAGGTCCCCATCAGGACTAGAGACAGGTTTTTAAGGTGTTTTATGAGCTCTTAAGAGAACAAAGTCCTTCCTGTGGACATATATGCCTTTCCAATGATATCTTTGCTCTAAGTTTTACAGTGTTGTGGCTTTTTTCTATTTACTGTATTGTTCGGAATTATGTTTATAAACTCAATCCTTAAAAGAGTACATTTGTAGAAGTACATAGTGAAAAATGTCACACTGAATTTCTCTCAGCGTGTTTGGTTCAAGTTGATTACCAAGTTATTTTCTGGATGATCTGCTTAGAGTGAAGGTGTTAGCACTGTGCTTTTTCAGAAGTACTGTTTTGGGTTGTATAACAATGCAGCTTTTATTTGGTGTAACAACAGTGTCTCACGGAGTATTGTAAAGCAATTTTTAGCACTTGGAAAGCATTTCAGATCTTCTAAGCAAACTAAAACCTTAAACTAATCCTTCTAAGCAATCCTGCGATAATCATACTGCATTTTGCAGTAATGCAGAACGAGGATGCCGTGTGACTTGCCACAGGCAGTGAGCAAGTGGAAAAGAGGGGAATAAAACTGGAAAGCTCCTGGCTCTCAAGCCTGCGCTCAACCCACTAGATACCACTGACTCTTCTAATCAAACCCCTGAAACTACACTATCGTGCCATCTGTTGTGCAAATTTCCTTGGGGAACTTCAAGACATTCTCTTTTACGTTTCAGGCTCTTTGAAAACTGCATTTAAAAAAAGAAAAAAAAAAAAGAAAATGTGAACCAAAAATGCATGCAAATCATGTGTTTGTTCTTGTGGTGTGTTGGTTTGGGTGTTGGCATCAGCTTATTATTGAGGAAAACAAAGGTGTCTCCTACAGAACATGTCAAATTTTCATCTGTTAGGCAAAATGTTTTTTTCATGATGAAAACAAAAGGGAAGAAAACCCAGCTTAATGATTTCCATCTTCCAATTCCCTCTGTCATACTCCTTTTGATTCAGTGACTTGCCAGAATTTACCCATTGGCACAACAGTTATTTTTAGACACGTTGCTTGATTTCAAATAAAGCTCAGTGGTGCATACAAATTATTCATTTAAGCATTGATTTGAAAAGAATAATAATAATAATAATATATAACTCTCTAACAGTGTGTCAGGAAAGCATTAAATGTAGTTGTTCTGGAAGCAGTAATTGTAAGCAAGAGTTTATTGGAAGATCATTCAGATTTGAATGACAACAGAAAAAGTGAGTAATAAATAAAGAAAAGCAGGAATTCAAGTGCCTGTTCTGCCCTGGCATGAGGTTCCCTCTGAACACCAGCTTTACCCTCCTAGCTCATTACCAAGGCACAGGTGATCCCACTTCTCCCCGATCTGGACCCTGTCCTGTAAGCTGCTAATATGTAAAATGAGATGCCCAGATGCATTAACACCCTTCAGTGTGCAGCATCAAATGATATGGATTTGATTAACTCTTCACAGCTTTAGCACTGCTCAAAGCTCCTGTATGTTGTGCTGCTCCTACACCTGTGCAATGGTGATGTCTTCACAATTTGGGTAAAGTTTTGCATCCACCCCTGGTAATAAGTAACTTAATTTCCCTGCACCTCACGTTCTTTAGCTCCTCCTTACGCATCACATCAACTAAAAGCTGCTTGTTACGTCACACCTGACAAGATGTGATTTTTATCCCATCTCATTTTTCGGCATTCACGTGTTCTGAAGATACTGTCTTTCCCTCCCTGCTTTTGAATTGTCCCTCGTGCATGAAATATTCTCTTTGGTCTCCTTTGGAGTTGCTTCTCTCCCCCAGCAGCTCCCTGTGCAGAGGCTGCTGGCTCGGAGGAGCAGATTACGACCCGCATGAGGTACCTACAACTCTGCATTGCAAGAATTTGCTAGTGTTTTTTCCCACTCTGCAGAGGAAAACCTGCTCTGAATGAATTTAACACCTAAACATCACCCAGTCTTTGGGGACTATTAGATACTGACTGTTTACATATTGTTTGGACAATGTGCTACATAACAAACAAACTAAAAAATTATCGGTATTCAATAGAATCCATGAGGCAGGGCAGATGGATTTTTAAAGGGGTTTGACTGTACATATGTGTGTCTGTTTCTGCTGTCAGTAACTGTTTTATTTGTGTCACTTACTGAGTGGCCTCTGATAAAATATCTACTGGCTAGCATTCATCCAGGTTTATTTTTGTCTAGAATGGTGGGTTTTATGTCAAAAAAATGTAAACCAAACCACTTTCCCAGCCAAACAAATAATATGGAAGGCTGTCTTAATGACTCCACTAGGACCTGGCCCCCTAAAGCCAGGCTCTTCCTTGCTGTCCTCTGTATTTCTCAAAAAAATTTAAGAAAAGGGAATAGGGGTAGAAGTTGGAGACAGGTAATCCATCTCTCTTAAGAATTAATAATCTGTGAGTTCTGTGATAAAAGCTGTAACTCAAACAAGCAGAAATGACCAATGAGGAGGTGTAGTAAAATAGCTAAAAAGTGAGAGGGGCTTTTAGTGAAGGGGATGAGATGTCAACAACTTATTCCTGGCCCTCAAAAGAAGATGACCACGAGTTGTCATGCTGTTTGTGTGGCTGGTCTACAGACTGTGTATCCAGACACCCATCAGTGTTCTATGGAGATGCTCTCATTTTTTTATTTGTTGTTTTCAAATGTGGTTATCAGTTCTGACTGAGAATTCTAGCACCCATCTGCCTCTCGTTATTATTATTTGGGAAGTTATTTTGGATATGAAATAGCTTGCTGGCAGATTGCAGCTGACTTGAGGGGTTAATGTGTACAAAAAGAAGGGGTGTACTTTGTTCATTCTGTTGCCTTCTGTGAATACTCATTGGGAGGAAGTAATTTTGCTTTAAATATCAGAATCTTGTATTCTGTGAAAGGCAAGAGAAAAGAAAAAGCATGTTGTGCATGGGAGCGCGTAGTGGGCACCTCCCTGAGGTGTTCTGTGTGTGCTCAACCTGTGGGAAATGATGTTGTCTCTTGACTAAAGGAAGGTGCCTTACAAGTGTGGTCCAGGTAAAAACAAAATAAACAAAAATCAAATTGTGTTCCTTGGACTCCTGTGTCGCCCATGGGAGGAGGAATAATTGCTTTTGTTGCCCTGCCATCTTTCTCTCGCTTTGGACTCAAAATCTTTTCTTCAGTGAAACCATGAGCTGAAGGTGTTGATTGAGGGTAGTAATTCCTGGCATTTCGAGAAAAAAAACGCAGTGAATTTGGCTAGCTGGAAGTGATACAGCTTCCCCCTTCAAATTAATTAAATCCAATGCATTTTTAGAATGGGATTTCATAAACAAAGCTGAAACCTGAATATTGTTATGTGGGAGCTTGGGTTCCCATGGCTATATGTGTATGACAGCAACATTTAAGCCCATTTGAAATGGCACAAATGCCACACAGAGCTGGAACAACTCCACCGTACTGAGTTCCATTGCTGCCTAAGTTTTAGTCTGCAGGAAAATATGGGATTGTTGGTATAGGAAGTATTTTCATAAGTCACATTAACAATGAAAGTATTCTTATTCATATTTAAGGGACGTGCCTTTGCACCAACTCTCTGTTTCCACAGTAGTGGCTCCACTGTCCTATTAAAGGCCTGTCAGTAATTCTCACTCTCCCACTTTATCAAGTTAGTCTTTCTAGGACAGAGAGGAAATTTTCTTGGTTTCATGGAGAGGCAAAGCAACGGCTTCCAGGTTGAAATTTGACTAAAATGGCACTGTGTAATTGTGATAGAAGTGCTGTTTCACTTCATAGCTTTGTGTGTGAGATATTTCAACCAATACATGGAAAGTATTTAAACAGGAAAATATTTTGCAGAAAAATTCTTTGAAAAAATCTTGTTAAATATGTTATTTGGCAACCATTCTTAGAATACTGAAAGACCTGGAGGGAACCAAATATGCATTATGCATTGGGTTATTTGCATTTACTGACAAATGCTGCCTAACACAGTTTTTACAGAAAGAATTCAAATGTAATGTTAAACTACATTAAAGAAGCATTATTAAGGTTGCAAAATTAAGCAATCAAACACAAGGTTGTCTGTGCAACCCTGATTCAGGCCCCTTGTGTGTATGCATTATGATACAGTCTTTAATTATGTGACCATATACTGTTTTTCTTCCCACTGCCTCATTCAGTGAGCAGGATGAAGAACGCTCACTAAATGAGCAGCTATTCAGTATTATGTTGTCCCCATTGTTCAGTGTGTGGTCCCATGCTTTATTTATGGCACACTATTCAAACTCTGCTCTGAAAAGGAAATCTAAATCTCCTCATGGACTCTTTAACAGCAGTTGCCACTGCAGTGTCCCAGAGCTTCACAAGCACTAATGATGACTTTATCTTCGCAACAAACCTGTGAGATGAAGCGGTGACAGCAAGTCAGGGAAGCTGAAGCAAAAGAGATAAAGGTCAAAAGTTTCCTACCAGCTCGAGGTGCTCAATTTAAGACCTTTAGCATCTGATTCTTTAGCGCCGATATTGCACTCTGTTTAAGAGTATCTTCTGTAAACCGAGTACCTGTATCTATATCCCTGCTGTTCTCTCAGTTTGATAGCATCGTTCAGTTGCATTAGTTAAGACACTATTCTTTCTCTTCCTGGTTCTCTTGGGTCTAATTTAGCGTGGACCTCTCCACTGCTGTCTCAGAAGAGCTTCGGTGCTGGCACACAAGTGGTAGTTCTGTACAGCTGCATACGTAACGGTTATATGGAGGAAAAGACGGAGCACGTTCGGTGAGAATGAGGTTATGCAGTATTTTCAAGACTAAAATAGAGTGCTTTTGTTGAATGTGTTCCAATTATAGTTCTTCAAGACTCTGTCCAACTTGGGTAGACTTTAATGAGGATAATATAGAGAATATCTCTTCCTATTGCATGTCTATTGAATTCCAAATGTTTAGCATCTCTAGGGCTTTTCTTTCCACAAGAAACTTTAGCTGTTAAGAAGTTGACGGTGCGATAGACAGCATTTGACTTTTTTGGTCAGATTGCGATGTTTTCTTTTAAACATATTGGGTTAGGTGCAACTCCTGATGAGAGGGAGACAGAGGTGGAATTACTAATTTCTTAGAGAGCTAGTTAGTATGCTCAACAAGAGAAGGTTCAAGACATTGGAAGGCATAGGCGAGGGTATGGAAAGTCCCAACATCTCTTGGAGAGAGGCTGGTAATTCCAAGATTTGCCAGCTGGGCCACTGGGCTCAAGGGAAAACCTTCCCAGGGACCAGGCGGCACTGGGCAGAGTTTGCTTCCACTCTGTCATTGAGATACTTGCCTCCACGCTCAGGCTGATAGAATTCTTTACTGTGATGCAGTAGATGGGAATGTGGTATATACAACTCATTTCCATTCTGTTTTCTGTAGTCTTTTTGAGTTTTTATCTGTTTAAGTGAAGTATTCCCACTTCTATTCTAATAAAAATCTGACTTTCGGTCATTCTTGGGGGAGCTCATAGTAGACAAAAATACCTAGACAGACCACAAAACTCTGAGGGTAACAGAAGAAAATCCACGTGTACGTTCTTTACTGTGCTGTTGAGAATAACTGAATTATTTTGGCTGAACTTTTGTGTGCACTTCAAATCAGCTAGAGGTCAAGACCTATTATAAAAAAATTCAGTATTGTGTATATTGGCTAAGCTTAGAATCACAGAACAGTTTGGGTTGAAGGGACCTTCCCAGCTCCCCAGTGCCACCCCTGCCATGAGCAGGGACATCTTCACCAGCTCAGGTTGCTCAGAGCCCCGTCCAGCCTGGCCTGGGATGTCTCCAGGGATGGTTCATCCACCACCTCTCTGGCCAACCTGGGCCAGGCTCTCACCACCATCAGTGTAAAACATTTCTTCCTCATGTCCAGCCTGAATCTGCCGTCTTTTAGTTTAAAACCATAACAGATCTTCCCTCTCTGGAAAATGGTCTGATGCCTCAAATATGTGAACAGACAGGTTGGCAAACATCAGCTGTTCTCCCTATTGTACATAAAGCTGAAGCTGCATTCATGGATCCTCCGGTGTTTCTTACCAAATTCTTCTGTTGCAGTGATTACCAGTGACACCCCATGGGTGACAGTGAGTAGGACTGGCACAAAGACAGTCAGATTATTCATTGTCTGGGCACTATGTGGTTGTTTTTGAAATTGATTTCTACCTGCTCGAAGCAAACTTTTCTAGTGGTAAAAACCACCATATAAATAATACCAAATCAAATGCATTGGGATTAGCCAAACATTAGGGGTTAGATTTCCAAAGAAAAAGGCTGATGTTGACTTTTTAATGTCATAGTTACACATCTTAGGTAAAAGTGCTCACAAAGCCATTGAATGGTGGCATGCTTGTTAAAAAATCAGCCTTATTTAAGCCTTGAAGCTCTTTTTTTTTGTATGTGCTTCATTAGATCCACTTGTAGTTGGCTACTGCACCATAAGCACATAGCGAGGGGTTTAGCTGACCCTGGCCCATAGGTTTGTGTGTGTGTTTATATCTTTGGGGTGGACTTGCTGGTCCTCCTGTGCCCGTCTAGCTATGCGCTTTGAAAAATCCAGCCAGGAATCAACTCTTCAAAGGCAATGATAGCCAAGAAACTTGGGCAGGGGTTTCCTTAAACTCCTTCTCCATCTGCTGACATACTGCACACAGTTTAACTTGCACATTGCAGAAGCACCTGTTATAGCAGGCAGCAAAAAGTCATTATAATCTCGCAGCTGTAGCCTGCTGTTCCATCCTGCATCCCGATTGCGCGTCCTGATGGGCTGTGTTACGATGGGCTGCTTGTCATGCTTTGCACAGGCAAAGGCGCTGCATCTTGCGAGAATTACAGGGTTCAATGTATTATATTAGAAGCCTGTTACCACAAGCCTTGTGTGTGCTACTGGGTGGGGGGGACGGGACGGGGACAGTGAAGCTTTTTGTGGTAAAATAAATGACTAACAAGGAATCTCAGTTTTCAGAAAGTAGTTTGGGTGCTGTCTGATGTGTGCTCTGGCTTCTTTCCCACGCGCTTTTTGCGCTTATTTAGTACCTGCTTGGAGAATGGGAGAAGAAAACAGTAGCAACTCATTCTGATGTTCGGAGCAGGGCTTTGGGCTGTCTCCTCTCTGTGTACCCATGCGTTCAGAAGCAGAGTAATTCAGAAAGCACAGTCCTACTTACACCAGCCTGCTCCCTGGCACAGCCACCTTTTCTGTCTGCAGGAGCTGGCAGCAGACTCCTGAAGTGTCTAATATCTTAGATGTTGGACACTTGTAATGGTATCTATCCAGAGGCTGTGAGGTGAGGTCCTTTTGTTCCAGTCACACTATTCCCAGGTTTGCCCCATAATTTTCACAGCCAGGCTTTTTCTAGCCTGCCTAACTTGTATTTCTTCAGGAAGGAAAAATGTCCAACTATACCTTATGTGTTACTGAAGTCCCACTGTAGCGTAAAGGCCATCCCCTTGCTCGCTGGGATGGGGGGATTTTGGTAGCGGTTTGATTTTTAGCAGCTGTCTCTGAGGGATTCTCATCTAGCCACACATGCAAAACACCTCTTGCACCCAGCTTAGCTTTAGTTAGTGCTGGTACAGTTAAAAAGTTTGTGACAGGTGAGGAAGAGTTGCCTTTGATAGAAGCAGTATTCAGAGTTAGGTGGCCAGAAAAGAAATAGTAGAGCAGAGCTGTTCCCCTCAAATGTCACCGCCTGACCCATGAACAATGCAATCAGAAATGTCTTTGAGCTGTGGAAGACTCTGCTGGACTGGCTGACCTTGAGGTAATTTTCCATGCAGTTAGAATCTTTTCTTCTTAGTAGCTAGTAAGGCCTCGTGTTTTGGATTTAGTGTAAGAATAACTCACTGATATCTTGGCTGCTGTCAGGGAAACTAAGGACTTCTTCATCTGTCCAGCTGCAGGTGCAAATTGGTAGGAAGGGGGCACAGATGGGACAGCACCTAGATTGACGTCCAGGTTGATATTCCATATCATGTACTGCATATATAGATGGGAAGTTGCTGGGCATGGCCATTCTTCTTTGCTGACCAAGGTCCTGTTCCTACTCCTGCTCCCATTGCCCCAGTCTGCTGTGGTTTCCCTGCCCCGCTGTGATCTCTATGTTCTGCTGGACTCACTGTGCTCGCAGTGTCCACCCTTTAGCGTTCATTGCTGGGCGTGTGATTTCTGGAGGCTCAGTATTGCTCTGTATCACCCTTATTTTTTTATTGTTCAATCAAGTCTGTTTCTATTTCAACCCCTGAGCCTGTCCGCCTTCTCCCTTGTTTCTCCTGGGGGAGGAAAGGTGAGAGCAAGCAGCTGTCTACTGTTTAGCTGCCGGCCAGGGTTAAATGGTAACAAACACTAACAGCAGCACTGGCAAAACTAATGACTGTGCTCGTAGCAGCAGCAGAGAAGGCTGGAGTACTGTGACTTGTTAGGAGCTGGCCCCCTGAAATGCAACAAGATGTCTTTCATAGGGAACCAGAAATCCTGGACTTGACTGCAGAGGGCTTTCTGCCGTGGTTCTGCAGCAGGACCTCTCTGCACCCTCCTTTAGCAGCGGAGGTGGTGACAGGGCTGGAACAGAGCTGCGATGTGACGGTGCTGAGCGGTCTCCTCTAAACCTTCTCAGCAACTGCTCCATTTCTGGCTGTAGCCTCAGCCCTTCCGCTTAAATTATTTATTTTGGGGTTCCCCAGAGTCTAAAAATGCGTGTAAGTCACCTTCAAAAGGCAAAGAAGGGTGCAAAATGTTTTAAGTGTGTATGTGTGTGGTGTTTCAAAACCTTCTTAACAGATGAATTTATTCAGAAGGTGGCTCCAAATAGTGTCTGTCAAAGACAGTGTTTTCTATCAAATGTTTGTTGGAGTTTTTTAAGATTTATGAAAAGAGCAGACTTCTGTAGGAACCACACTGGGACAACTCTTCATAAGCCTTTTGAAATAACTTATTTTATTAGCTTTGGAGTTTCTCCTGCTGGGATTATAATGGGTTAAACAACTTTAAAGCACTCTATTATTTTTAAATGTAATTGAGAACCCTTGATAGGTGATTAGTAGAAGAAGTGTTCACAGAAAAACATTGCAGCAACCTGAGGAACAACATGAAGGAAAATGAGTTTCTAGCATCTTTCTTCCTGCATGGCTGCCCCTTGGTTTGGGACAGGTGTCTGAGTTTTGAGTACAGGTGACTTTTATGTGGGATAAACTTTGTTCACCTGCTGACTTCTAATGCGGAGGAACAAGATGTGGAAGGAAGCTGGTATAGTTGGGAGCTGAGTGTTGGAGCAGTGTTCTTCTGGTGGGAGGTGAAGGTGCACAGTTTTCAGGAGCATATGTGAACCATGTCTGCTGTTTGCCACTTCTGAGTTGGGGCCATGGTTTCTGTAGCATCAAGTTTGGAGACCTGGAAGGGAGCATATCCGAGCTCCCTTTCAAGCTGTGCACTTCAGGTTTCCTCTTCATGGAAACCAGGGGTCCTGCAGGTGGGATGAAGGAACTGAACATCCAGGTTTTGCTCTAAAATGGAGGAGACACAAGATGTGTTGCTCTTCCAGACCTTGGCTGATCAAAATCACTTCCAGTCTCTTGAGTTACACATTACTATGGACACCTGAAATTTGTCTCCTCTTCCCAGGGGTTGGAACCATAAAGCTTAGAAGTGGTTAGCATCACTCAGTCTCTCCCTCACTGGAAGTGTGTGCTACCTCAAGGAGGATTTTCTTTGTGCAGTCTGCTCCTCACTGAACAGATAACATGTATTTTCTGTGATTATATCCTGGGTCACTGCCTGCTGATTGTAAGGAAGGATAACACTGGGTTATTCAATGTTCTACTTTCCTCTGACGCAGTTGTAACTTTATTTTGCTCATGGCAGTTACTCTATATCACTGTATCTCAGTGAGATACTTACTGATCTTTTTTTAATTTTTTTTTTTTTAATTGACCATTGTTGTTAAATCTGACAAGAATATTGTAAGCAGAAGAGCAGGGAAGCCAGGAACTAACTCCATTCAGATGAACATGTAAATCCTTAGCACAAATCTGCATCATATCCTGTCTTAACAGTAGAATTATCTGTCTGTATTGGTGGATACAATGAGCTAATCCCCAGAGCTGAAGATCACAATTCTGAGAATCTCTCAAATTCTTGTATAGGGTATCACCTACTAGCTACTTTTTGGGGAAAAATTCTTCCTGAGCATAAATATGACATGTTCACCTTGGAAAATAATTAATGCTCACACACAGTGAAGCCAATAAAGAAGCTGTATTCAATGTAGGATTTGCTTCCAGGACTGCACAGTTCATTGCCGATGGTTGTTTGGTCAAATGTCTCTCCAGGAGACAGTCACAGTCAGCCAGAGGCTCTTAATATAGTTTGAGCTCTAGACAAGCTTTGGGCCAAATGGAGCTGTTAAACTTGCTGAATCTGCCTACTGCAAGGGTTTAGAGTTTATCCACCTAAATGTTTACTTTGGAATGTGAGTGCTAAGGAAGGGTTTTTGCATCTGCCCTGTTCGGGTCTGAGCCTTGTGGGATACCATGATCTTTTGATGGCGAGACAGACAGGATAAGAAAGATGAGATATTCACTGTCTAGTACTGCGTAAATACGTTAGACTGTCACTAGGGTTTCTTTCATGTCTTGTGTCAGCTTGTGACTCGGCCCTAATGTGACATTGAAAAGCCTGAAGCTTTTGATGGGTTTATTACTGATGATTTTATGAATGCAGACCACGAAGACTACTGATACTCTGTTTGTATTGAGCTTAAATCTTATTTCCACTAAACTCTATGTATTATCATGAAGTAAAGGACATTTTCTTGGGTGGGGGAAAGGATCAACCACATGAAAAGTAGAGGATGGTATTTCGAGGATCATTTTAGGGAAATTTGATAACTGTTACTTTATCACTTTTTATCTTGTGTACCTTTGTATTCAACTGCAATAAATTTAAGCTTGCTGTTTAAAGAGTTACTTAACAATCAATATGTTTTCACATGCTTTTGTCTTTGCTTTTTTAATCAATTCGTAGAGTTCTGTGTAGGTGCAACTGGAATGAACTACGATCAAAGTTCTTCCTTAAAGAATCAACACAGCAGAAGATCCATTTGGCAAATGAAGGAAAAACTTTTCTTCCTGTGCTTAAGGTAGACTAAAATAAATTCTGTCTGGAATTTGAAGGTGAAGCATGGGACTGTTTTCCATTGTAAGACTTCAGGAGCTTATCCCTGGTTCTGCGCACTAATCCTCATGCAAATGATCCTTCTGTAATTGTTGCAAGATGCAGCTCCTCAGGACTGCTTACAATTTCTGGGAAGTCAACAGTTCTTTTTTCAGTAGGAGGAGGTCACTGAGTGATATAATGAAACAAAAAAATCCCTGATATAATCACAGAAAAAATGTGTCCATAGTCCCTTCTTTGCAGTGTTTGTTCAAAAATAATTCCTATCGCTCATAAAACATTTTTTTGTTCCCTGTAGGACATACAAATAATAGGATAGTAGGATGTAGAATAATCATCCTTTGGGGGCATGCATCAACTTTTCATGCATTCAAGATTGATAAAATGAAGTGTGTTTTCTAATTGTGTAATTATTTTTGTAGATGAGGATAAGTGACTGAAAATGTTTCTCATCTTCCAGAGTAATGATTTATCTGTACTACAATTCATTACACCACCAAGAATATGAACTGGGCAGTTTTAAGCAAATGTTTTTATTGATTTTCTGTTTAGTTGCAGATACAGGGATGTTTCTGAAAGATAATGTTGGAATTATCACTTGTAACTATATTTTCAAAAGTTTAAAGCATTTGATTTAGCTACACTTCTATATTTCAAATATTTCTAAATCAGCTTTATTGTTGTCTTTCAGCTGTCAAATGACAAACATTTATGGAAATCATATCAATGCTTCCAGGATTTGAAGTATTAAGTAGTCAGAGAGGGGAGAAGAGTTTACTTCTCAGCCAAGTCTATAATTGTTTTCTCATTTAAAAGAGGAACTAACGTATTGTTGGCAATACACAAAGATTTTTGTCTTACTGCAATGTATCATTTTTGTTCTCTAGGGGAGAGGGGGTCTCTTTAATTTGCTGTCTCAGTTAAGTGATCTGTATGAATAACTGTGGATGATGCTGTGATACACTCTGGCCGTTTCTGTAGCAACCACTTATGTTTTTTTGTCTGTATTTTCACATTTCTTTCCAAGAAACATTGTTTGGTGGAGTGTGTCTGTGTGTGTTGGTGGGGTTTTTTGTTGTTTGTTTGGCGGTGGGGTTTTTTTTGTGCTTGGAAACATTGCTTGAATTATTTTCCTGTTTTGCATTCACACGTTGTCTTATATGTGACAGTCCACCACGAACAATTGAGAAATTTTTGTATAAATTACGGAAAGCACTATGGCAGTTACAGCGGTCTGTAGTGATCCTTACACTTTCTGTAATGAGTAGAAAATTGATTTTCGTAATTCATCTTCTTCCTTTTGAAGCTGTTAGTCTTATCTGATGAAATGTTACTTTTGCAGTCGCTATGACAATCATGATTTGTGCGGTGGTGTAACTCAGCCAACTCCAAATATAAGTTAAACTGAAATTGAACTTTCAATCGTGATTGCTGTTTGCTTTGCATTGTTTATGTGCACTGGGATAATACTTCCCAGATATCTTAGTGCTTGATAAATACATGGCATCATAGCTTTTTGTGCTTTTCCCCAGTGGCAAAGGCTGAAGAATTCAGTATGAATTTCAGACTGTTCCTGTGTACAGTGTGGGTGGTTGTTTTTCTAAAAACCAAAGATCCTGGTTGCCTGAGTGTGCGTGTGAGTGGTTTTGTGTTGTGTCTGAACTTGTAGGTTCCTTTTATCAAACCTTGTAAAATAGTTTCCGAAGTCCCTCTTTGGAGGATGGCAAATAATCAGAACGTGCTTCCCTTTGTCCCAGTTCTCTCTCCTTTTCACATTCTCCATCCTCAAGCAATAGCCATGGGGATTTTTACAAGATAGTTGTGTTGGGTTGACCCCATCTGGCTGCCAGACACCCACCCAGCCACTTTCTCTCATCTCCTCCCATCCCCAAAAGAACAGGGGACAAAGTAAACTGAAAAAGCTGGTAGGTTGAGATAAAGGCAGGGAGATCACTTATCAATTACATAGGCAAAACAGACTCGACTAGGGGCAAATCCATTTAATTTATTGCCACTTAAAACTAGTGTAGGATGCTAGAAACAAGGACCAAAACTACAGAGGAGCTTCCCTCCCAGTTCATCCCAGGCTCAGCTTCACCCCTTCACTCCCGATCCCTCTAAGTCCCCCGGCCCTGAGCGGTGCAGGGTGTTGGGATGGGGTTGTGGTCCCTCCATCACAGCTCCTCCAGCCACCTCTTCATCCTCACACGTTCCTCTGGTCCAACGGGTCCTCCATGGCTACAGCTCCTCTCAGGGAAACCAGCTCCCCAGGTCCCTCCATCGCCACATGGGGGTCTCTGCTCTAACATGTAGTGTCCCCAGTTGTAGTGACAAGCGTGCAGTTCAGTGCAGGCCTTGGGCTATGTGAAAGAAAGGGCAATACTGCTTTCCTTAAGTGGTTTCACATATTTTGGCATGTTATAATTTTTGAGCTCTTAATTGCTCTTAATAATATCTACCTATCTATAAAGCCTTTCTATAAAATTATCTATGTATTTATAAAAATGGAGATACTAAAAAAATACAGATTGCAGGCTTCAGAGCTGGAGGTTCCATTTAAATTTGAGAAGAAACTTGTTCCTGGTGAGGGTGCCAGAGCCTGGCCCAGGCTGCCCAGGGAGGTTGTGGAGTCTCCTTCTGTGCAGACATTCCAACCCGCCTGGACACCTTCCTGTGTAACCTCATCTGGGTGTTCCTGCTCCATGGGGGGATTGCACTGGGTGAGCTTTCCAGGTCCCTTCCAACCCCTGACATTCTGGGATTCTGTGACACTTTCAGCTTTCCAAAAAGGGCAGGTATATCATATGTTCCTCATCTGGGGATGCTGAGACTTACTGACTAAATGACAAAGCAAGTATGTAGCCAGGGTGGCTGCTATCCTTAATTAGACTTGATCTGCTTAGTACTTTCATGTTAATAGAGTTAGGAGCTTTTTGATATTCTCCTGTAATCTAACAAAACATCAATATTTTCAGTGACAAATGGGTGTTGATTACCTGGTGAAGATTGATTACAGGCTTTAAATTTGCTAGACTGAAGCCTGTGCTAATGTCCCCACTCTAATAATCATTCAATTTACCCAAATCTACTCTAATTTTAGGCCTACGATACCAGCGCTTCCACTTCCTGGTGACAGTGAAATCCTCATTGATATTGCTTAAGCTATTTGGACAATGTGGTGCAACAAGCATGATGAATGGGCTTTAATTTTATATTCTTAGACTGTCTTCCGTGTCACGTCTGCACCAGTGAAGACTTGCTACGGAATTGAATTAACACTGCGTCCGCTTTTGTGTTTGTATTCCAGTAGCCAGAGGGCATGTGAGTCTGCGTTAAAAAAAATAAACAGAAACTTATTTCTGCTGTCGTCTTAGGGGTGGGAGGTGGGTCTGAAACTCTCAATTGGAGTGACAATGCTAATATCCAAGATCGCAGTTTTTTCTCTTATAGCTGCATCAGTTGTATCTTTTGCTAGGAGGTAAGTATTATATTTCTACACACACACATATTTGTATTGCTGAAAATGCAAACAATCTTTTGAGGGAAATGTTTTGTTTTTGTGCAGAGGGTTCTAAACTGTCCCATATTATGAGAAAGTGATGAAATAAAAGTGGGAGGAAGATATACCCATAATTAAATGGGTTTTATCTCGTGTTGGTTTTGTCTTTCATACTAGCAACTTGAACTTAATCAGTCCTGAATTCTGAATTCTTCTTAATCAATGTCTTTATGGGTGTAAAAGAATGCATTGCCTTGTGTTTTGCATGGCCACTCCTGTGAACAAGGGATGTGTCCCTGCGTAAGCAAACGCGGTGGGATCTTTGCATTTGTTGGGGCTTTTTGGCCCAGTCCAGGGGACTTTTAACAAGTTCAATGAGAAGTTCCAGCAATTTATTTAAAAAAACCTCTTGTTGCTAGAGTTGTTGGTTTGTAATTACAGCAGATTGGGGTTGACTGTGTAGTGATGATTTCAGAACAGGCTTTCCTAGGATTTTTTCTGACATGGTGCCAACTGGGTTTGTTTGTTTCAGCACAATCTGGTGTTATGCAGGAGGGGCAGGCAAAGGGCAGGGAATAACCGTAGGAAGCATTTTTCTTCTTTTCCTCTCTTTTCCCTCGCGTCCTGTTGTGCTTTCAACACGAAGCTGCTTTTCGCTGTGCGCTGTGGCAGCTTCACCCCATCAGGGTGCAGAGACCTTCCCAGGCAGGACAGAGGCCAGTTCTGGGCTCCTTCTTGCTGGGCCGATTGAACCACTGGTTGGCCAGTGTGTCTATCTAACCCATGGGTGGTCTTGATCGTCGACCGATCTCATCTGGCCCACTTGGTAAACTCTGTGTCTTTATTCGTGGTCTCCTGAAAGACAAAGTGCTTTAAGTAGTTGTTGGCTGTGGGACAGGATTTGGCTGGCCTCAGCAAAACTCCCAGCACTCATCAGTTGGTAAAAGGAGATGTGCTGGAACTTGTTGGTCACAGGTCATGGGAAGGATAAAGGCAAGAACCTTACTTAGAAGGAATGGAGAGTACTGACTCTATGTTAGTAAAGTTGTAAAACAGTTGTCCTGTAAAAGAGGAACTGTTGTTCTTGCACAGGGAAGATTGAGTTAAGGTAGTAACTGTTTAAGAAAATGTCTTAGCATCAGCCAATCTGTAAATGTCTGGTGTACAGTGTAGACCAATCAATCTGTAACACGGTAACAGAAACACCAATCAGCTCGAAGCACGTTGCTGAGGAAAAGTATAAATGTATGTGAAGTACACTAATAAAGCGGATATTTTGTTTGCATCAAACTGCGTCCCCTCTCTCAGTCACGGCAGCTGGCAACATAGCATTGTTTAATGTGCAGGCATTTATGCAGTCCTTTTGATATTCCTGATAATTACTCAATCACCTCACCTACCCTCTTTGTTGATATCTAAACCCTCAAATGAGTAATATAAACCAAAAATGTTTTCTGTAGGCTCTAACAGGGAGAATTTTCACTTTAAAATATCTTAATCTGCGTCCTCATTTTTGTAAAACCTCAGTCAGCTCATACTGGCTAAGATGAAAATGTTTGCCATGTTACACACTGAAATGAACAAATCTGTTTCCAACCTCTGATGTTTGAAACACCTGAATTCTGTTTTTAAGTAAAAATTAGACTAGTGGTAGAGGTGCATATTTAGGGGATGAAGATGCTGTTTGCTGCTCTGGAAGAAGAATAAAAATGAATAAAACCAATTACTAACTAATCCGAAGTCCTCGCAGATCAATGGGAGCATTTCCAATGAATTGAATGGTCTTGGATCAAGTCCTAGTGCACAGAGTTTAAATACTGTAGCTAGGTGATTTTATTCAAGAAATACACTGAGCTAGAGACAGTTCAATTTTCCACTAGCATATGCCCTTTTAAGATAGTTCTTTGAACAGTAACATACTCGCTGACCTAAGTCCAGACTATTTTACTCTGTAAAGGCCACAAGATCTTGATGGACCTATCGGCACCTCTACCAATTCTGTTTGCTTGGTTTGTATGGCTTGACTTCAGTCTGTTCAATAGCCTCAATAGATCAGTATCAGTAGAGAAGAGAAAATGAGCTTTACGTTATTGAGGTGAAGGAGTATTTACGAGATTCAGTAAGGTTTTCTGAAGCTTAACCTTTCTTTTGGGTGCTAAAATACGTAGGGGTGGAACTGTGTGCTGTCTGAGCTGCTCTTTTGTTGCTCACTTTGTCCGTTACAGCCAGTGTATGTCTGTAGGTTTAGTTAAATGTGTTCCGGTATCCCATAAGAGTATTTATTTTAAAATATTCTAGTTAGGCAAGTTATTGAAATAGTAACTTTGCATTTCAGAGTGCGTGTGATCTCACACTGATAACCTTACAGGGGTTAGACTCTCACCGGAGCTGTACAAGATAGGGTTTTGAAATTTCATTATGTACCTGAGAAGGTTGCTTGCAGGAGTAAATCACTGAATATCTGTTGAGGTATCTGCACTGGAGCATGTTTAACTCCTCTCCTCTGCTCTGTTCTCCTCTCCCCCACCAGAGCTAAGCTACCCTAGCGCTGAGGCACAGAGAAAGCCTGGAAGTGGCTGTTCAGCATCCGTGAAAATTAAATCCCTCTGACTTGGACACTTAAGGATTTTGGAAGAAAATTGCACACCCTTGGCATTCATTTTCACTGTTCTTGCTGGTTTTAATCACGATGAACCAAACAATCCTCATTCCAAACTTGAGATTCAAGTGACTTGGTTCCAGGAAGGAAACCATGAAAGAAATGTACATTTCATGGAAATATTCACAGCTGTAAGCTGAATGAGATTTTTTAAAGACAGGATAACTCCATATAGATGTAGACCCTCAGTGTATCTTTTGGTACATGAATTCCAAAGAAGAAAAGAAAGAACAGAAGTAATTTTCTTAATAGTTTGGGGGTTTGCACAGATGTTTTCCAAAGAAGTGTGTGTTCCACCATTTCCTCTGAAGTCTGAGAACAGAGAAGTGTTAAACCCAAGATAAATTCTGCCCAATAGGCATGGAGTCCTTTCAGTTATTTCTGCATATTTTTAGTTGCCTATTTTAGTTACGTATTTAAATTGGCAGCACCCCCCCTGCCTCTGCCCCCCATTTTAGCACAGTGTGGAGAATACCCACCCTTACCTGGCAGTCTGAGTGGAGAAAAGTCCTACCTGCCCTCGATTTGGGGTTTGTTGGATTTTTTGGTGGTTTTTGGTCTTCATTACTGTTATCAGTAGCACATCTCAGCAACTGTCAATCTATCAGCACAGCTTGTGTCAATATTCCTTCCCCTGCCCCTTTGTTTGATTCCTGTAAGTCTTATGGCTTTATTTCCTATGACCTTTTAAACAAATAATGCCTTTTATACCTCTACAGAATCATAGGATTCTGTTATCATAGGATACTATCATAATAGTATTCATAGAATACTATGAACCTTGTGAACCTAGACTTGCATTCCTTGGCCTGTATACATTTGGTCATGTTGTATATTGAACTACCTCTGCCTTGGAGAAAAGGTGAATCAATTTCTTAAAAATGTTTTTAACATGGTTCTCTCCAAAAAGGCATTAGTATCTTGGGTCAGCAAGGAGCTACATTTAAACTTCATCAGTATATCACCACTCTCCCATCAACCTTTACATTAAATACTCACACTGCACTTTCCTATATGTGCCATGATAGCAATCACAATTGATAGGTGGAATAGTGCACTTGTATTATGTGTGAACATCCCAAGTGCTGGGTTCTCTGGCGTTGAAGCAGCAGAACATTTGAGCATTTGCTTAACTTCAGGAGAAATGGACTTGGAGTTTTTTTCATGAAATCAACATTAATGGTGCGAGTTCAGAGCTGGTTTGAATTATCCCACTAGAGCAGCAGGGAGGGCTTTTTTGCAAAGTTTAAAGGCTAAAATCAGTGGGCAAGGCTACTCGTATCTCTAATGCACACAGGGAGCCTTTATTTGTTAATGCCAGAGTTCTCAGTACCTTGCATGACTGAACCTATTGTGAAGATCAGAAAAAAAGAAAGCCAGAATGTCTGCTATTTATGGGTACTCTGGCTGGATTAATATGCTATTGCATGCCTTAGTTATACATTTATTAAAAATGTTTTATGAACTTGAAATAATGTACTCATTCCTGGCATCAATGTGATGTGCCCTACTTAATCTATTTTGCTTCTTTTCCTTTCCCTTTATCTGTTTTCAGATTGACTTTGTCCAATTTTGGTAACTATTTTTAGAGGTGGATGTCCTTTGTGCTGTATTTTTAATCATGCTGAGTTTCTCTATTATGTTAAAGTCTTATTAACAACTGACATGAACTGAGAAGAGTTCATTGTACTGGGCAGTAGAGTGCAGTAAGTTATGACTTCTTAAAATAACTTTGGCGTTTTGATTTCTCATTTTCTACTTCTGAGAGAGATTGGAATAAAAAAATTAGGGCCTTTAAGTCCCTTCTGTTACAACATCATAAATCCTTTGCTGATCTGAATTGCATCATTATAATGGAGTGACAAAGGAGAGGTAGGGGAAAATTTCTAGTACTTGTCCTGTGTTAGTCCCCTTTCATTTGTGAGTCAGGCTGAATCTTTTGGGAATCTGGGTGGATACAAGGTGCCTTGTAGCAGATGCTGTACCTTTCTTCGGAAAAGAAACCAGTATCTATAGCACAGGAGACTGTAGTGGGTTTTCCCTACTGGTTGCTGGGTAGGAGAAATGCTAAAGTTGACCTTTTTGGGGAAAGTGAGTGCTTCCCATAAGCTGCTGGCTGACCTCAGTATATGCAGGGACAGACTGGAAACAGGAATCTCACTACTCCATTATGTCACTCCTGAATACTTCATGCTTTCTAGCACAGATGTCGGTGAAAAGAAAAACTACCCCTCATTTCAGGACTGTATCCAGGGATTTATGTCTGTGAGAAAGCGTAAAAGCTTGGGGGCAGGTGACTCCTCAGAGGTGCTGGTGGCGAACGATAATGGAATAAAGGTGCCATTGCTCAGTGAAATGCCAAGGAAAAGTATACCACCTTCAAAGCTAACCAGAATTAGCTAATGGCAATCATGTTGGCTACTTGTACTTGAGCAGAGAAACATTATTCTTGAGACAGCTTCCCTCACAAACCACACTGGGAACTTGGGAGCAAATTTTGTTTGCGCAGTCATGAATTGAGGGAGCTGATTTCCCTGGCCAAGGAGAGTTATGGTGAAGCTGCTTAGGCAGAGCGAACCTCCTGGGAATGGTGGTGCTAAGCTAAAGGCCTTAGAGATGTTTCTGTCAGTGCTGCTTGGGGACTTTCCAGCCCAGCTGTCACATGTGGAGTGCTGTGGCATGTGGTCTGGTGTCTCAGGCTGTGCACACCAACATTCCTACTGCCATTGGCATTATCCCTGAGCTTCCTTTCCCAGAGATTTTGAAAATAATGTGTCTAAAGACAAGGATCAGGTGAAAAACGTTCTTCATTCCTTTTTTCTTTCTGTTCCCATACCAGAGAGGCTGGTTTTATCTTTCTCTCTAGTTGTGCTATTAGCTTGGTCTAATCTCTTTCCTTATCAAGCAGCCCTTCTGTGCACAGATTGTCCCCTTGATTAGTTTTCTACTCAAGAAGTATTAAAGGTATTTGTGGGAAGGAAAATTGGGGGCTGTGAGAAGGGTTAAGGAATCGAGAAGTCTGTCTCCTCCTCATCAGTCCCAGAGTGATGGGGAGGAGGAATGCTCTGCTCACTGGGTCTTCACAGCAAACTTCACTGTTACTTTCACTAAGACAAAATGTAAAGATTTTATAATCCTCTTATAAAAGTTTATCTACCACACCACATGCTTACTGGTGGTGTGGCGAGATAAGTGCCATGTGTGAGGGAAGGTGGGCAGAATTTGGATGTGGAACCTGGAGAACTGTGCTGTGATATGAGGTTGGACAGGGTTTATTTGCATAACTGCTTCATTTTTTTTATTGCCTTGTGGTTTGAGTGAAGAAATAAGAAGTTGATAGGTTGTGGCCCAGAGGCTAAATATTGGAAATCAGCTAGTGAGTTAATATTCAAAGTTTAGGGAAAGTGTTTCAGTTGAACTACTTAGATATGATTTGCTGTTCTTATCAAAAAATGTCCAGTATGATTAATTTGCATTTAGTGATGAAAAAAGCTTAAACTGAGCTATCTACAAGTGTGCTTCATCTTTTTAACACCTTAATCTTCCACTATATATTAAGCATACAATAAATTGTATTTCGTTTTCTTGGTATAGTCTTAGCTTTAAACTTAGTTGTGCTGAGATAAAAGCTCCAAGGGAGTTCGAGGGCAAGTGTAGTACCCCGTTCGGAGCTGGAAGATGTTCCACATGTAGTTATCACTTTGCAGGGACCTCAACAAGCTCCTCACTCTGGACCCTGATGTGCTTGAAGTCTGTACTCTGGGGCACCGGCTGGTTGCCGCGCTAGAGATGCAACTGGCTTGGATCTGTAAGTTTTGGGCAATGGCATTCTGTGACACTCCAGTTTGTCACTGTCATTTGGCGGTTCTTAGCTGCTTCAGTGATCCTCGAACTTTGCATCGGTTTTCATAATGCGGCACTGTGGTAAAAGTGGCCAGAATCATCTAATCAAAGACCTCTCGGATTGTTGCAGTACTGGATAGAGGAATTGCTGAGGTTGTATTCCTGAACTTCCTCTCCAATCATTGTTTGGAAAATTGTTGTTTTACAAGCCTTAGGAAAAGGGCTATTTTGGGCGGTGTGCGTGCATGTTTGTAAAACTGTGTTCTCTATATTCCTGGCTTCTGAGACTTCAGGGTGTGACTCTTCTCATGTTTAGTCTCTGTGAGATCTCTGAATTTAAGTGGCACCTTGCCAGTGATCATTGGTCATGGCTTCTCTTACAGGACTTTGACTTCAGCAGTAGTAATAAAGGTTTCTGTTCTCCAACATGTGAGAAGAGAAAGCAAGCTCTGAAGTGACATTTCCTGGGTCCTCATCCAAATCCAAGTCTTTGCCCTCGAGAGCTGGGCTCTGCTGGAGCATGCTTCTTATGAAAATCATTCTTTGACCAGATCTCCCCATCATAAGTTGAGGGTGAAGGACTGAAGTGAAGTTCCCTGTTCCAACAGAATGTCATGAGAGAGAAGGGGAAGAATGTTGTCCCTTTCCTGGATATTGGACCTTCATGCTCTGCATGAACCACAAGACCTGAGCACTGGCTGGCAACTTGCTGACCTCTTCATTTCCTTAGAAACAAACTCCAAGTGCAGGGGCCATGTAAGAGCTGTGAAGTGCTTCAAGAAATCTAGATTTGGGCTATAACACTAAATCAAACAGGCAAGCTAAGTATATCAATGCAGCATGGTTTGTGTGTTATAATGCAGTCTTTGCCCTGAAAACCTTAGGCAAATTTAGGTATTGGTGCTTGTTTTACTGTAGACACTTGTACATGAGAGTCAATCCCTTTGCTGAGCTCTCTGATAGAGCGATAGACCTTCATGCCTTTGGTGAGGGAGCTTGCTGTGCAGTGGCTTCATTGAGGTACTGATGTTCTCTTGGATGGCTCTAGTGATTAAGCCTATTCACTCATCTTCAGGTAAGTATGTGGTTTTCTCCAGGTCAGTTCAGAATGAGGGTATAGATTAAGCCAGTTAATTAGGTCCATATAGTTAGGCACATTGGTTGGCTTCAGCAGTTTCGGCTTCCTTGGCTAATTTTAGCACCATGAATGCGAAGCAGTTAGAGCCTGCTGGTGAATCTCTAATAAAATGTGCTTGTGCTATTTCAAGACATTTGGTTGAAAACTTTACCAGGAGCTTTCTTTGCCACACTGAATTGTTCTTTCCCAGTAGCTCTTCCAAAGAGTATCATCACTTTGCAGATCTGGAATAACATAGCTGAGCTTTCAGTTCCACTGCAAAGCCAAGTCCAGGATTGACCACTGTAGGGTTCTTTAACTGGCTTCTGCTATGTGCTGCTGCGTACTAATTATTCACCAGCTTACACTTATGAATAAAATACATGCCTCGGGAAATCCAGATGGTATTGTGCCCTTTTCATGCCGTCTCCTGTCCTCTTTCTTCTCCCCTTCCCACCCCCAAAGTCTACATTCATGTTTTCTCTGTTTCCAGGCTAGGACAAGCTTTGCGATTTAGTCTTAAGATTCCAGGGAATATCTGCTACATTTGAGCCCATTCAGAAGGAAGTATAGCAGGGCTTATTCAGCTTTTCAGTAATAACTATCTGTTTTTCAAGTGGCATTTTCTGCACTTGCTTGCTGTGTGTTACAGAGCACAATTCACATAAGCTGCCTGCGCTCTTTCACCATAATGGCAGGTGTGCTAGCAAGAGATGTGAACCTTTCGGGCTTTAATGCATTATAAACATACTTCCATCCTCAGTGTGCAGTGTATTTTGGAACTCTTTTTGTAATCTGTTAAAATGCTGTTAATTCTCTTAAAATGTTGTATGAAACATAATGCTCACTTAAAACAAACACTATCACCCTCTCACAAAACCATAAGCCTCGCAAGTTAAGTTAAAATAAAAAGTGCACTGCCATACCTCCTTCCCACCATGTTCAAAAGACCTGTGGTACGGTTGGGGCTGGAGAAGCTCTCCCTGCCTTTCATCTGTCCTTGAATTGAAATGCCTCTGGTCTGCTGCTGGACCTTTACTGAACAGGGATTGCCAAATTTGACTGAAATATTTTGGTTACTTGTTTAGGCTGTAAAGGATTAGCATTAGATCACAAAACTCCCTCCCCCCATCCCATTAAAGTGATTTAATTGTTATAGAAGGGGGAAAAACAGTGTGTTAACCTCTTAGTGAAACCTGTAATCCTGTTTCATTTCTTCCTCCCCAGCAAGAAATATGGCTGATTTATTTAATAAAACATTCAGCAGATCTTACAAATCTGATTATCAATAGACTCTAAAGAAATGCTGGTTCAGTTATTGTGTTTGCTGCTGCATTCATTTGGCTCTGCAGGAGTCGAATATGGAGGGGTTGCAACAGCCTCAAAACAAATGCAGCCCTTTAATGTGCTTTGCAGTCTTGGTGAAGGATCTGGGGTGATCCAAGTTGGAGGGCTGGGCTCTAAGTGTACTGTAGCGCTAATTATCATAATTACAATAAAGATACTAATGACCTAATCAAAGGGTAATTCTGGCAGACAAGCTTAAGTTCAAGATTATATAAGAGGATTTGTCATGCAATGTAGTACCTGGCAGTACGTTTTAACGCAGCCTTTCATCTCAGAGGATTATGAAGTGCAGGGTAAAACCTGGAGTGCTGGGAGAAGCTACTGACCTGGCAAGAGACTTCTCGAGAGTATCTTTCCCAAAGTCATTGCCAGGCAGCGGAAGTCCTTTTGGCAGTTCTGTCCCTGTAATTGCCCATCCGGACTAGCTGAAGGACACTAGGCAGCAGTGGCATCAGTAGTTTGTGGATCTGCAGGGGGGTGTCCCTCCCATGCTGGGCTTTGCTGACCATTGCGATCCCTGCTCAGAGTGGCCAGAGCAGAACTACAGTCACTGGGTTCATGGAAAGGCTTAAACTGGTCATCTGCTGTGTGACTGCCTTGGGATGGAGCAAAACAAAAGTGGACAAGAAAGTCCAAAGCAAATTTCAAAGAAACTTTTCTTCATCCTTTGCCCAGTTTGAATATGGTTTTTCACGTGCTTTCTATGTTAAGCAGAGTAAGGACTTTATAAATAATGGCATAATGGTGGAGAAGCAACCTTTCATTATTAAGGCATCCAATAACATTGCAGTGTGCCCTTCACATTGTCTAACAGTAGAAAACAGTGCAGTGGCAGGCTTTTCTAGTGGAAAAGAGAAACTTGAATGATCAGCAATATTTTTTTTTCCTTAAAATTGTTCCCTCTTCTTAGTATCCATAGAGAGAGCTTTTTCAATCAAATATTACCGACAGCAAAAACATTATCTGGTGTACAGGCAGATGGCAGGACGATAATTGTTTAGAGGGACAGATGGTAGTTTCTTATACCCGCTTTCTAGTTTCTGTGTTTTTTAAAGCTCAGCAGTTGCATTGTGCAGCATTCGTCGTGCCATAAAATACCAACCACTTTAAATAACTCTGAACCAGGCTTTCGAGTGATTTGTTTCAAAGGAGCCAGTCCTATTTAAAACACGATCAGCTGAGGATGCCTAGATGTTTGACAAAGCAGATTGTAATTTAGAGAAATAGTGCCTAACTTGAAGCGCATATTCTCAGCAAATGCAGAGCCCTTCTGCCTCCTTTCTGTTGGAAATAATATGGCTGGAATTACAGAAAAGGAGTATTCCTTTTTTAAATAAAAGGAAAAAAAAATAGGTAACTAACTTAGCACTAAAGAAAGGGGACCATAGGAGTAAAAATACCGTATGAGTTGGAGTGAGCTGCCACAGATATTGTTTGCAGAGACATGCCTGGAATCCCAAGTGGGTTTCTCCCACGGACTACAGTAAATGCAATTAGATCCAGAATGTAAAGAATCTTCTGCATAGTGGCTTACAATGAAAAAAGCAATGTTTAGGTGCCCTGTGGATCTGAGGATTACATGAAACACCTTTATCCTTCTTGACAAAAACTAAGAACTTTTCAGGAGTAATTTTGTGAAACACGGAGATGCTTCAGGATGAATCCTGCGTGGTTTCACAAAGCTTTTGCATGTTGAAATCTTCTGGTGCACCTCTTCCCCCCTACACCCCTGCTTCACTGCCCCTTTTTTCTGCATCTCATTCTTAGTAACGTAAGTGAAGGGAAAGAAGAGAGACCTGTTCAACAGGATTGCTTTGCCAGGTTGGGTTGATGGGGGCAGCTTTCAATATGGCTCCGTCTCACAGGGGATCAAGGGTCTACATCACCTTATATAGCGTTTTGAAATATTTGCAGGCTTTCTGAGGTGGTGAACTTTCATTTGGAGTTGAACTATATGGATTCCTGTATTTGCTGTGATACTTACTGTTTGAATAGCTATGATTTATCAGATATGATATTCCCAGTGAAACAGGTACCTGGAACTGGGAGACTACAAAGTTATCAATACAATAATTTTCAAAGTAGCAATAGCCATAGGCAAGGTGGCTGCATTCCTGGTAATGATTATGTGGCTTCAGGAGTGGTGCTCAGCTTGGGAGAGGAGGAAAATAAAGCACCCGTACTTTCAGTACTCAGCCTTCAGGCTGCTGTGCTATGTGAAACTGTCCAGTCCGAGAGTTAGTTGTGAATAGATATAAGCAGCTGAAACAATAGTTTCAAGGTTTTTAAAGAAACCTTTGCTATATACATTTGTTGCCAGCCACCAATTAAATAATTTTAGAGAAAAATACAAATTTTTAATTAATATTTAGAGAAGTGCATCAAAACTAAACTTTCAGCCAGCAAACACAGACCTCTGCAGTTCTGAGACTAATGGCTGTTCCATCTGGGAAATGAGAATATGCCGAGCAACACCAGGTGAATGGGACAGCCCAACTTTTTTTGTTGATTTTATCTTGCATAAGCACAATGAACTGCCAGTGAGCAATCTGGAATCTCAGAACTATTTGTAAAAGGTATTTTGCAAATAATTCCAAAAAGAACAGTGTGTGAAAAATGCCAAGTGTTTTTGGACAATTTTCAAACAAGAGGGGGCTAAATTCCTTAAGTAAATGATTCACTACATATCAGCTCAGTTTTCCTCCTGAGCTTGGAGCCTGTTGGAGCTGAAAATCAGTTTTGTTGGTTTTTATTAAACTCTTTTGTCTTGTTTTCCATACTGTGATTCTGTTGTCTGAGTCATTAGTGTCAGAACAAAGGCAGAGGCAATAAGAGTGTTAAGAGACTCTCTTTAAAGTTCAGCCTCTTGAGGAGCATCACTGTTCGCATGAACACACGTGAAACACCCAGCAACTGTTAAGAGGCTGAATTGCATGGAATTTTCCCTTTTAAAGTTGTACTGTTCTGATCAACATGAATCGTGCACGCTTGGGTGTTTGTATACATGATCCAACTAACTGAAGGTGGTGGGAGTTCTTTTGTGGTGTGTGGTTGTTTTTTGGTGGTTGTTTTATTTTAAGGGGGATTGCTGGATTTAGGATGTGCTTTAACTTTGCCGTCAGTTCTTGTGGGGGTCAGGCCTCCCTTTGCTCGGAGCTCAGCGCGGTGCCAGCGCTGGGCACCGTCTCTCATGCCGAGTCTGTATGTGTTTTATGCATCGATGCAGCTGGCGAGTTCCATCTGGGAGCGCTTGGGCTGTCCAACAGCAGTCACGTCGCTGAGGCTCTCCAGTGGTCTTGTCCTTCATTTCCACTGCTCCAGTTAGCTTAATGCTTTCCCTTAACTGCTTCTGAACTCTTTCATGATAGCAGATATATAGCCAGTGTCATCTGACAGATTTTTAGGCATCTCTGTTGTAAACATGTAAGTATTCATTTAATGCTTGAATTGCTTTACCATCCTCTGTGGCTGTATTTCTCATTCCTTTCTGAAATGATCTTTCTTCATCCTTGGCTGGGTCCCCTTCTATGCTCTGAGAAAAAGCTGCTTGATATCTAACACTGCCAGCTATAGTTCTTCCAAATTTTTTTCAGATTCTTTTCCTGATTCATGTGTCTTTTTCATGAACTCTTTCATCTTGCTGTCTGTTGTCTTGATTCACTCTTTTGTACAGCATGTTTATTTTAAACATCATTGGAACTTGCAGGTCTTCATAAAAGCTTTAAAAGATTTCTTGAAAAAATAGCAATGGCCGTATAGGTTGGTTCTCCTGACCTAGGGAGGAGATCTGAGCTGAGCCTCAGTCACCTCTGGTGTCTGGGACAAAGGCTCTTTCCCCAGTATCTCCCCTGAATGCAAAGTAACCACCACCACCAAGAAAAGGATTGTTTGGTGGTTGGCCAGTGCTGTGTCCTGGCCGTGTCTGTCTGACCCACTGCAGCTTGGTCCTGGTGCTCAAGGTGGGATCTGTGCTATGGGGACCCTTCCTGATGACAGTGTGTTTGATGTGCTCTGTTCAATGGCCTTGCTGCAACCAACCAGACGTAGAGTTAGTCTTGTTTATAGGCAAACAGGGAGTTTCTTGTAGCAACAGAGTTGTGGAGGGGTGGCTCTGAGTCACTATGAGGGGAAGTCATGAGGTGTAATAATAGTGGTAAGGCTTGGAAACTGCTATGGATAGGAAAGCCTGGTCCTCTGAACTCGGTGATGAACCCCTACCCTTCACAGATGCTGATCCTGAAAAACATACGATTATCTCCTTGTTCATAGAAACAGTACTCTTTATCAGGCTATTCAGAAATATATTGCACACATATCAAACTATTTCTAAGCAAAAAAAATCTACTCTTGCCATACAAACATCTCAATTCACATCCCTCTGCCTAAACCAGCTGCCTACAAGAAGGCAGTGGTCTCTGTTAGCTTTCAAAAGCTACACAAAGCGCACTGCAAAAATAAGAGCAGTTGAGTATGAGATTATCAGAGATTATCAGAGATATTTGCTGCTTCATGAGCCTTTGATTTCTTTTTCTTTTTTTTTTTTTCCATCCACTTTCCTACCATTAATCTATTTTACTTTTAAACAAATGTTAATTGTGCCAACTTTTAAATTAGCAATACACGAGTCTCTAGTGGCTTAAAAAATTGCTTAAGTAAACAACGAATGAATCACATATTCCTCTTTTTTTTAAATAACTTTTTTAAAAATTTCTGTATGAAATAGGACATATGTATAGGCTCTCTGCTTGAAGCTGGAGAGAGACATAATTTCTTAGAATTCTAAAAAGGTATGTTTCTGGACTTGAAGAGATCTCAATGACTTTGAGAAGGGCTGCCCTTTCTGCTAGTACCTTGCTTTATTTTGGATTGCCTGGAGTTTGGAGGTGGAATCAGGCCAACTACAGCAAAGGAGCTGGCAGCTGGTAAACGGTTGTTGTCCCCTCAGCGTGTTCGGGGTTGTGCTGGTCTGTTTGTACTGCTGTAATGTGCGAGCGTGGATGGTTAATCTTTCTAGCAGAGCACCTCAAAAACTAAAAACAAGCACGTAGTATAGAATTGGATCACTTCAAGAGATTTTCCAGGTCTTTTGTGAACTGAGTCTTCTCTGTGTGCCAGGTTGTGGTTGTTTTCTATGTGTTTTTTCTTCCTTTTATTTTTTCCTCCCCCCCAGCACTGCATCAGTCATATTGTTTGGCAGTAGAATGTTTATTAAACAAATTATTTTCATCAATTATCTATCTGTATTTCACATATATCATAAAAGCTGGTGGCTATTCTGCTGCATGTTGTGATGAGACAAGTGGCGTTCAGGTGAATGGAATCTGTCCTGCTTCTGTTCCTGACAAAAGACCTGGACTGAGGCTTGTACTGAAAGCTGCAACAATAATTGTAAGTTGCTTTGCTGCAGTCAGTGTGATTTTTCTATTTGAAGTTAAAGTGAAGGTGTACCATATTAGCTGGAAGGACAGCCCGTCTTTGAAGAACTGTTTTTAAGAAGTAGAAACGCTTCAGCATTGATGTCAAGGTGTTACATTGAACCAACAATGCATTCAGTGTAAATGCAGTTCTGCAGCTACATTTATCCCATTCACATGTATTTAATAACGAAAACAAAACGAAAAATTATGAACAAAGTATAATGTCTACCTTGCCCAGGAGAGCTCAGGTTCCGAAGTCAAGGCACATAGGTTGGTGAAGACCTCTTTAAAGGCTGAGATCCTGTTTTAAAGCAATAAATTACTCAGACTTTTTTTTTAGTTTTTATTTTGTACTTAGCTAACTATCTGACATTTTTAAAGCTTTTGCATAACAGCTTTTTTTGGGGGGGGGGGGGGAGGACATTTAAGCCACTTGTGCTTTGCTGCTTCTTAGCCATTATGTAATTACATTCAACACAGATCCTCGTTGTATAACCAGGTAAGAAAGGGAGTTCTCTGTGTAGGTGAATGTGTTGATGTAGACTTGAGAGGTGACACTTGGTCTTGTGTCAGCTGCAGACCAGCGTGGTAGACCAGGAATGAAATGCCTGGTAGTCTTGGCACAGGAGAGTTCAACCAGCAATGATTTCAAGATTATCTTGTAACTACAACTGAAAAAGGCTTGTCATAAACTGATCACTGCATTACCTTAAAGCTTAAACTAAATTGTGGGTAGAAATTAAAGTTTATAGCAGAAATTCACAAGATGACAACAACAACAGAAAAATAAATCAAAGGGAGAGAAAGGAAGTAGTTACACAAATTCTGAACTGCACATCCGATGGCTAATGCCCTGGAGATGGTGTTAAATGTAGAGGAGGTTGATGGAGCAATAGTCACTCGGAAGAGCCTATTCTGTGCTAAGCACCATGGTGGAGATTGTTAAAGAAGATCTTGTAGTAAGGATAGAGCCATGGTGGGAGAATGCATCAGTGCCAGGAGCCTCTGGCCTGGTGGGGACCTGAGGAGGAGCTCGGGGCTTGTCCCCACATGCAGCTGCTTCCAGAGGAGGCTGCTCTGGGGCCAGCCCAAGGCAGCTGGAAGCTCGAGAGCTTAGAGTGAGACTAGAAAGCAAGGGAGAAAGAGAGCAGATGGTGTTTGGAGAATCAGGGAAAGGATTTCTGGATCAGCTGCATGCTGGTGGGTGCCTTTTTACTGGATAAGCGCAGCAGGGTCTCACGCAGCTGGAGATATCTGATAAACCATTATTTCAGCACAATTTCCTCTGCAAATAGTCATGATTGAATGGGGAAGGGTCCATTCATTCTCCTTCCTCTGTAACAGATTCAATGAGCCATGATTTTTGAATTATTCTTTCTTTACAGCTGGATGAAATTGCAGAAGGCTGAGATAAAATAGTATAGTGTGAGCAGATGCAACTTTGTTCTCATTAGTTCTCACCTTTCTGAATGTTTTCCTTTTTTTTTCTGCAGCAACAGTGATGTGACATAAAAATATTTGAGTTAGCTTAGGTGCTACTAAAAGGTATAATTTTAGTATTGCTATTTTGTTATAGTCACGTCTTTGAGTCAGAAGGTGTTAGCTATTAATGTTGTGTGTCCTTGGTGCTGATCCTCTACTTCTGTTACGTGGTAAGGTGTGGTACTGCTTGTGCTACAAACCAGTGAGGAGTCTGGGCTCATTTGTTCATTCCTGTA